>NW_027667718.1:0-67634 GCF_963924665.1 Micromys minutus
AGATTGGCCATCTCATGGGTGATTCAGAGATACTAGAGGAAGCTAAGGTCAGAATGCTGGCCCATGTATTATCCATCAGCCAGGGGCAACAATTGTGAACCAGTCAGATTTGGAGGGACAGTCTTCAGGACCTTTTGTAGACCTTGGCATTTAACATCAGTAGGTGGTAGCATCAGGCATGGGAAGCACCAGCAGCTGACACTCTGGCGTCACGGTTTTCCTGCAGGCTGGAAATGTCAACTCTATATGTGCCATAGACCTCCTGTAGGCCGATCTTTAACCTCATCAGCTCTCTTAAAAAAAAAAAAAAAAACTAAACCTGATTCTAACCAGCCTGGAAATCTTCTTCCCTGGACCGTCCAGCCTCCTGTGTCTGTCTGTGCCTTGGTTCTCTCAGCCCCTTTCCTTCTCTCCACTTCTGCCCCCTCCCCCAAATGGCTCGGCTGCCTCTCCTCAGCTGTCAAGTGGCCGCCTGCTTTGCCATTTTTGTAGTTCAGCTCTCTGCCTGATCAGATGTGGCTGCCATCTCCGACACTCCCCTGTGTGGTTGCCACTACAAACAAACAAACAAAAACCCAAAGGAGAAAAGTCTTTCACAGACCTAATACCAACACCAAGTGATTAAGAGTAGGAGCCCACATCCTTCCCCATCCCCATGGTGGGGGTCTCTTTGCAGCTCAGAAAGTCCTCCTGAAGGCTGAGGCTGCCCTGGCTATAGGCCATGCTGGGGGCTGACCCTCAGGGTGAGGCTGATACCCAAGGTCATGACCCTGGCTGAGGGAGAAAGAGCCTGGCTGAGCTGGCCTCCCTGCTGCTCTCCCCACACCTGAACCACCCCTGCCACTGTCCGAGGTGGATGTCCTTTAACGGAAGCCAGCAGCAGAGATAGAGTCCTGGGGTCCTTGACTTTCCAGCTGCAGTGCCGCCCTGAAGAGCTTTCCATGGCCCAAGGGCAATTCGTCTGAACCCGCAAATGCCTCAGCCACTCCCGGGCTGTGAGCAGAGACTCCCACTGTTTACTCTTCTCCCACTGTCCCCAGGGGGTGTCATTGCTGAGGCTGAGGGTAGTGACCAAACTTGTTTCTCTGGTGGACAATTTCCCCCATCATCTAACCCCAGGAGTCACTCCAAATTGCTTTAAATCAAAGGAGAGAAATATCTCTGTTTCTGCCTTTGAGTTAAGGGAGGGAGAAGTTTGATTCTAAAGGACGTTCCTGTAAAAGCCCTTAGGGAACTGTGCTGGAAAGGCTTGTATAGCAATCTTCTGTTCACACACTTGAGCACACATATACTCATATACATACATACACACACATATTCATATACATACATATACATACACACATACTCATATACATACATACACACACATTCACACACAGAGAGACCAACAAAACACCCCCCAACAAAAACAAAAACCAATAAGACAGTCTGCGAATGTAGCTGAGGCGTTTTCTAGTTCAGAGCTGGAGGACAGAGATTATTCTATGAATTCCTTTTCAATAGTGTTGTTTCCATCGGGCTGGGCGGTGCACACCTCCAATCTTTGCTCTGGAGGAGACAGAGGCAAGCAGATCAGAAGTGCAAAGCCAGCCTGGGCTACAACACCAACTTTGAGGCCAGACTAGGCTTACATGAGCCCCTGTCTCAAAACAGAACAACAATAAAGCAAAAGTGGGTTTGTTTCTTTTGTTTTGACTTTTTAAAAACTATGAGACACAGTGATCCTACTCTGTGGTAATCTTGGGAGGAAAAATAAATCCTTGGGGCTATCTTAAACATATGCTTCACATGTTTGCCATGCCTGGTTTCCATGGGAACCTCAGGAGAAGCTCTGTTACGCCTTGGGAGTGTGCATTTTTATATTAACTGTGTATATCACAAACAAAGAAAAACAGGGAGGTGGGTGGAGAGTAGGTAGCTCAAGAGCCTGTGGCTTCAGGACGGCTCCAAGACCTGCCTACAGAGAAGAGGCCTGCCTGGCTCTGTCACTTTGAGTAGGGATCTGGGCGAAGGGCACAGGAGTCTTTGGGGACTCTTATTTTGTACAGTGAACCAGACCCTCTCTTTTGGCAGACCCCCGTCCTGTAAGCAGAAATGGCCATGGGCAAGCTTTGCCACCCCTCTAGATGCTACCATCACCCCAGGTCCTTCCTGCCTTGATGCCCTAGCTCTAGGTTCCTGCTGAGCCCTGGGAGACAGACCACCATGTTCTAAGTCCCAGCCTTGACTTCCCCACAATGATAAACTAATTTGGAATTAATTGTAAACTAGCCAAACCCAAGGCAAGCGAAGGTCACCCAGTAGTGTCCTGCTGTCCTTGGTTCTTGCTACCCCTGTTGCCTCAGCTGATCCACAGACGCCTCGTAAGTTTAAAGAAGGACAGTTTCCGGTGAGAAGGAACGAGAGCTTGTATGAGTGATGCAGGTTCATTTATGTTTTTCAGCCTCCCCCGTGCTGCGGGGAGGAAAACAGGGAGGAAAGCACCGCCATTACAACAAAAACAGCAACACCAGGAGTAAACAGGAGTGGGAGGTTTTCAGGTCACATCCCCCCAAAATAGACCTATTTTAAAAATAATATGTGAACCAAACAGCAACAGGAAGCTGATGAGGCTAAATGTGAACACCTGCTTTTTCCCCACACACGGAACTAAAATAAACCCACTGTAATGAAAATCAAGTGTGCTTGAGTGTGCGGGCGTGTGTGCGTACACACACATACACACACACGCACACACACAATGATTGCTTCATTAATTGAATCCCTACCTGATTAGCTATGCCTGGGAAACGTCCCCATCCTGCCTTTATTACTGATTGACAGGGGGAGATATCCTGCTGACCTGTCAACAGTCAGAAGTATCAGGTCAGGGACACCTAGAGGAGCTCTCAGCTCCTAGGAAGCCCTCACTCCCCTCCCAGCTCCCCAGGAACCAGGTGGCTTCAGCAGCCTCCTGCTACCCCCCTCTCCCCCACTGCCCCCCAACCCGCCATCCCATCTCACTCTGACTCTGACTTCACTGAAGACTACCCTGGACCAACCAGAGAACACGGGCTCAGCTTTCCCCGTGATGGTTGCCGGCCACCAACCTCAGCTCTCCCTTTCTACACAGAGTAAGGCATCCGACCACATGGATCTGCGGATGTTTGGGGACTGTCATTCTGCAAAGCAAGTAAAAATGAAGCAAAGTCGCATGGTTGGGCTTCTTTTCTTGCTTCCTTTTTTTTTTAAAGAAGGAGAAGGCTTGGTGGAGAGGAAGTCTTCACTGTGGAACTGTCCCTGGGGCTGTGAGGGCAGGCATCATGGCTGACTAAGATATCTGTGGGAGAGATCTGTAGTCTGTGCTTTCCCACCAAAATGCCCACTCGTCTTCATAACAGTATAAAGACTCTAAAACAGAAAGGATGGGAAAATAGGGTCACTTCTCTGTGCTTGTGCTGGGAACAATGCCCAGCACATAGTTGCCACCAGGGAGCATTGAGGGGTAGCTTCCACTCTGCAGGGGAGGGGTCTCCTACAAACACGCTTGGAGGTTAACTGCAATCTTGCCTTGAGGAGAAGGAAGGGAGAAATGTATGTTCAAAGGAACCGAGTGGGCTCAAGAGTCATGGGGGAAGATGGCAGCGAGGGCTGTTGGAGGCCTGTGAGTTGCCCTCAGGGATGGGAATTCTTACAGCCACTACTGAAGTATGGAAGCTCCTCAAAATAAACTAAAGCTAGAACCAACACACCCAAGCAAAAGAAGCAAGTCAGCCTACTCTATAGAGACATGGATATCTGTGTCCCATGGGGCTTCCCAGTAGCCACGGAAACAGCCGAGGTACCATCATTGGGTGAGCAGATGGGGAAGTGAGGCTGAGCACAGATGTTCCCAGTGAAATGAGAGCCCTTCCACCGAAGACGTGAATCCGCAGAGCCGGGCTTGCAGTCAGCTGAGCACACCGAGGAGGTGGACAAGAGGGAAGAGAAGTGTGGTTAAGCTCCAGATGTGGCTCAGTGGGTAGAGTTCATGAGGCCCTGGGTTCAATCCCCAGGTGGTACATTGCCAATCATCCCAACACTCCACAGACAGACACAGGAGGATCAAGGTTTGAGATCACCCGTGGCTGTAGAGTGAGTTTAAGGCCAGCCTGGTCTACATGATACCTTTTCTCAACATAAGGAACTAAATAATAAATACATTTTAAAGTAATTAATTTTGAAAAAAAGTACAAGAAGTTTTAAGGGCTGGAGAGATGGCTCAGTGGTTAAGAGCACTGACTGTTCTTCCAGAGGTCCTGAGTTCAATTTCCAGCAGCCACATGGTGACTCACAACCATCTGTAATGGGATCTGATGCCCTCTTCTGGTGTGTCTGAGGACAGCAACAGTGTACTCACATACATAAAATAAATAAATAAGTCTTTTAAAAAAGAAGTTTTAAGAGGGAAGAGAAGGGGTCCAAATGGGGACCCCTCCCACATTCCATAGTCAGCCCTTTGCATTTCCAGACAGTCACCACACAAAATTGTCTTCTTGGCTCCTAGGAAGTCACTGCCCTCTCAAAAGAATGTAAATTAAGTCAGGACAAAATAGCTCCCCTAGAGTTTTCCCTACTGACCTCTTACTTCCAACTGAGTTCACACCACCTCAAGCAGGTTTGAAACCCACTGCTGGGTAGATGAAGGTGGGAATTCCGACTTTCGTTCTACACCAGACCCTGTTGCCTCCTACTATGTGTCAATGGCTGCACACTGTGTGGGTGTGAATCTCACCAGTGTGAGTCTCTCCCGCTTCCTTCCTAACTCATGGGAGGCATGCACTGAAAGAAAACATCTTTTATTGCCTCTTGTTCTAAAAGCACCATGGGGAGCGTTTTCCAGGGGGCCTAAGACACAAACATTTTTAGAGATTTCGTGCTGTTGAAACCCAGACAATTTGGATTTGAAGCTGATGTACAAACGGCATGCTTCAGTAATTGCTTGCCTCTCCCGGGCTGTGGGGATTTTGGCTCTTTCCCTGTTATAGTGCGACACCCTCAACAATTCAATCTCTTTCCAACCATGTGTTGGCCATATGCCAGGGAAGTCAGTACAGCTCCGAGCTCAGCTGTACCCCACAGCCTCCCTGGTGCTGGGTTCCTCCTTGTCTACAATGTTGCTGCTGGGTGAACACCTTGCTGCTGTTCCAGCCTCTTCCTACACCACCCACTCACGGTTCTGTCCTGAACACAACCTCAAAGATATGATCTGTGGTGCTGGGGAGAGACCTAGGTTTATGATGCCATATAACTAACTGCCTTGTCTGTGTTGAGTCTGGGGGCGGGTAGAGGAGTAGAGGCTGCCCCCTACAGGCACTGAGTGGAATTCACTGATCTTCCCTCTTGCCTTGCTGAGGCTAGCTCCCATGACAAGCAACATGGAGACTGAGACTACAGAGGAGGGAAGCGATTCTTGCGGCACCAGCAGAAGCTGGGATCTTTTACTGGAGAAGGTATGCTGACAGCATTGTTCTTCTGAACCCTGGACTCTTGAGCTGCCTATCCATCAGCACAATAGAGGTACCTGTTCTGAACTGTAGACACTGGCAATGACTCCCCAAGCCACAGAATCGGAGTCATTGAGCCGGAGGACTGCTCACAGTCCTGTCCCTCTGAGACTCCTAGGAACAACTGTAGCTCATAGTCCAGGAGCACAGGGACCAGACTCCTGCTTCTCAGGGTATCTAGGCATGCTTCAGAAACATCTCAGCAACAACATGGATTCGGTACTGAGCCCTGATCCTGTGTGGAGCCCTAGAAGCAAGGCCCAGCCTGGTCTCCATCTACCCCAGCCTGGCTCCTGTAGGAGCATCAGATGGATATCAGGTCGGAACCGGTCTTTGTCCTCAGTCTGTCCTGCCCACCTCCTCCCTGGTCCAGGGCTCTGCTCTATGAACAGATCATCTGTTTAAAGGCAAAGTCTCTCACTGTATCATCACACGTGGCAGTGTCTGAGGTCTTTGCATCTTTTTGGGGACACAATGTGTGTGTCACCTCACTTTTTATTGCTTTTTATTGGCTGGGGGACCGCCCGGAAACAAAATGAGGACTGTTTATCATGCAGAGAGGAAGGTCCGCCGCATAACATGCTGGTGAAGTGTCACTGGAAAGGAAGGCAGCTTGAGGAAAAGCAGTCGGGCCAGAAAGTTACTGCGGAAGAGCAGACAGGTAGCTTTGTGAGAGGCAACGTGCCACAACCACAGGCTCACGGCGTGTCCCTGTGTCTACCCAGCTGCACACTCAGGAGGAACCAGAAATCCTTGCAGACTCTGCAGACTGACTGTCCTCTATGGCATTCAGGGAAGATGTCCAGTCAACGCTAGCTGGCACACAACTACCCATGGGGTGCCCAGAGTAGCAAAGGCACAGCCAAGAGCAGTTCAGTGTCAGTCTCCACCCACAGAGAAGATGGGGTGCAGGCATCTGGTCAGCACCATATGAGGACAGACTTACTCCTGAGCCGGGGCACCCCAAAGGACTCCAGAGAAGGAAGGGCACAGATCTCCTAACATGCAGCATGGGCAGGAAGAGCGTGCTGCAGTGGGTACCGGAAAGACAGCACTCACATTGTCCCGTGGCATGACCGTATCTGTGATCCCTCTGCAAATGTATAACTGAGTGAACCTACGGCCGCCTATGAACTCCACTCCCTGGGTGTCAGCATCTCCAGGACTTTGTTACCTCACAAAGCTGAAACTCTGGGGATAAGGAGATGCTCCATTGGCTAAGTTTTTCCCTAACATGGAAAAAAAAAAGCCAGTAATGGTGACAACATATCTGTGATCCGAGCACTGGGGAGGTGGAGACAGGGGGATTCCTGGGGTTTGCTTACCAGCCAGTGTAGCCTACCCACTGAGCTCCAAATCAGGGAGAGACCCTGTCTCAAAGAAGGTGGGCAGTGTGGTGCACCTGAGGACGACACGGCAGGGTTTCCCATGGCTTCCCTGTGCATGTGTGTCCATGAGCATCTGTATACACATGTACATACAACACACATTTTAAAAATTCCTCATCATTCTTTTACCCAGCTCATGGCAATAACTTTTCTGCTTTATCCCTATGATCTTGGCTCCCCAAGTAGAAGAAGTTATACATGCATACATATATATACATATATATATATAATTAGATATAAATTATAAATATAAAAAATTAGATAAAATTAAATATAATTTATTATTATTAACTTAAATATAAATTATTTAAACAGTCCTGAGGTTGTAGGACTGTGATACACATAGACCTCAGAGTTAACAGCACCTGGACACTGGACTCTTACTGTAGGGGCCACATGTGTCCTCAAGAACTAACACACTAGTGTTAACTAAAACGTGTGCTCACAGGTCTCATTGGCTGTTACTTCCTGTCCCTCTCCTGTGCTGGAATACCACAGGATAGTTAACCATCTTGTCATCTCTTCTGAGCTCCACTGATTCTAAGCATTCCCTAACTTTGATAGCTTTGAAGTAAGATGCTCTCCCGTGCCAGACCGACAGTTTTCTCACGAGTAGATTGGGATCCTGGGTTGGAAAGGAAGACCATAAGGGCTAAGCATTACCTCCATCCCACACAGATTCCTGTCTCTGCAGGGCTCCCGAGTGCACCAATCTCTGGAAAGGAGCTGGCACCCTGCCCCTGGCTGGCCATCCCACACAGCTCTGCAGTCACTTGCTTTCCTGATCCTTGGCTGCTGACCAAGCTACACTGTCTGAGCAGGCAGGAAGGGGGAAGCTGCTGCCCTGATGTCCGCAGGAGCAGTACCGAGTGTCCAGCATCTTGAAGCTTTGGCAGAGTGCTGACCACAGCTGTAGACGTCAGCACACACCTGCTGGCAGTAGCCTGATGACTTTTTGCCAGTCTGAGTTATCCCAACAGAAATCTCCAGAAACTCAGACTGTGGTCTGATTAAATCACACCCACTGTGGTCACTTGATCTAGTCCACTTCCCTAGAGGAGGGCAGCTGAGCCTCATGTTCCCAATACTGAGGGGGTAACGGGGTAGGACAGAGGGTTCTCTCTGATCTGGGGAATGAGTCTTATTCTCAATGGTGGGTGGATGTTTATTTCTGAGAAATCGTCCAGAAATAGAAGATAAAGAAGGCAGCGAGGATCCAGTCGGTGTCTTTCCCACACACAGCCTGGGCCTCAGACTGATCCTGCCTAGGGATGTGGTTCAGCATATTCAACCTCATTCTGGCTGTTCCTGCCCATCCGCCCATTCGATAGATACCCTGAGCACTCTGTCTGTCTGTCTGTCTGTCTGATACAATGAAAAATTTAATGCTAGTTGATTTTTAAGTTATAAATAAAATAAAGTTGTTCCAGATTTCAGTAAAAAGCCAAGCATAATTGTTAGTTGAATAAATGCTTTGAAGAAAAGAAAGCAGGTAAAGATTACGAAAAATGTTTTTGTTTCTACTCAGAAATTCATTTAAATGGTATTTACTCAGCTTTTTTGTTTACGAGGTAAGTGGTAAACCCTGGGAATTCAGTGATGGACAAGCTCAGAGAACCTGGCAGCACAAAGAAAAAAGGAAAAAGAATAGGAAAATCAAAATACTGTGACATGTGACCGATTTGGTAAATGTATGAGAAAAAAAAATAATAATAAAATAGACTTACCAACTACCTAAACTGGGACAAGGTGTTAACCTACATTAAAACCTGGGTATTTATGTTATACTTGAAGTTTCAAGGCTGAGTCATGCTTAGCTCTGAGTGTGTGTGTATGTGTGTGTGTGTGTGTGTGTGTGTGTGTGTGTGTGTGTTCTAGGGACAGAAGAAAGCTCCTTATTTTTTTAGCAGAAAAATAAAACTGTCAAAGGAATACAAAAGATTTTGCTGGAGGATTTGTGGACAATCTCTCTCTTTGAAAACACTAAAGACAAGTTGGGTAAAATAAAATTGTCCCAACTTCAGTGGGCATCAGGGTTTCCTTCTGTACCGTGACACTGTTCCTGGATGTTTTTAAGAATACATTTTTTAAAATATGTTTTTCTTCATTTTATGTAATAAAAAATGGAACTGGGAATCGATATCTGAATTCTGTTTGTGCATTAAAGAGGGACATTTTGCTTAAGACCATGGGGATACATTTATTGAACACTTATTTTATGCCTGGCAGGAATGCTAATTTTTACACTTAGTATACTTATTCTGGCCTTCAGATTTCAATGACTCAAGCCTGCATAAGGTATTCCCAAGTGAGCCGCTTTTGCATCCAGGTTACCCGAGGCCTTTACACCCAGTGGCTGAAAGGGGTTTCAAGGCCATTGCTAGGAAGACAGATGGGCAAACTGAGGTTTAGATTTTCTTCTTACTACTATTACTACTCGGGGGTTTCTTGCTGTTTGTTTGTTTGTTTCTTGTCTTTGCAGGGAGCCTCTGAGAGTCTTCTCCACGGGTGGTCCAGGCATCTAAGCCTGGCCTCAGTTAACTGCACTCCTGATCTTTCCCCCAAAACCGCAGCTTCTACCAGGATGTTCTGCCTGAATGCCACGGCGGATGGGGATTTAGACATCAAATATCAAATCTTGGCTCAGTTTGCTTTATACTTAAAAGAAGAAAAAAAAAATCCAGGTTTTTGTGCTGAGCCTTTGTCAGTGATGTTTCTATCGATGCTGTGATTTATTGAAGTAAATTGAGGAGATTGAATGGTGGAAGAAGAGAAAAAATAAATAAAATGTGATTTATGAAAAACAAGGTAACTTGCACTCCCTGAGCTGTCCCCTCTGCCTGCCCCCTTCCCCTATACTGCACTTCCACTAGGGAGCATCCCTGGCTGCTGCTTCTATTGTAGGGGACGCTCACAGCCTTGGTGGCAGGAACTTGCTCACATCTGAGAGGATCAGGAAACAGGGATGGATGCTGGCCCTCAGCTGGCTTCCTCCTCTGTGAAGTTTCTATGAAACTTGGGACACCATGGTGCCGCCCACATTCAGGGTGGGTCCTCCCTCCCTATCAAAGAAAATTTCTGTCTTTTTTGCCCCAAAATAAGGAAAATTTCTGCCTTTTTTCCCTGAAATAAGTGAAATTTCAGCAATTTTGCCCCAAAATAAGGGAAATTTCTGCCTTTTTGCCCCCAAATAAGGGGAATTTCAGCCTTTTTACCTCAAAATAAGGGGAATTTCTGCATTTTTGCCCCAAAATATGGGAAATTCAACACTGTATGAATTACCAAACACCTTGTTACAGTTAGAAAGGAAGAATAAGTAAAATCAGGTAAAAAATAGTTGAATCACTTCTGTAAAAATCCGTAAAGAAAAACAGGTGACAACGGTGAGCTCTGTCACTGGATGCAACTCAAACAAGTATTAGGTAATAAAATTATGTCATCAGAAAGCTCTTGACTCAGTCACAAATGTAGAATACAAATGAGAAAGACAACACTGAAGATCTTCAGATCTCCACAGGCACTGGGCACACACATAGGTAAATGCAAGCAAAACACTCAAACACATCAAATAAAACACAGAGATGAATAAATTCTTTAAAAAATACAGCACACCGAAAAATGACCTGTAAAGAAAACTATTCACTGTGAACGGTACATGGAGTCTTGGCACTGGTATCAACAATAACATAGAGAAGTGCCATCCACAGACATCTGCATTTATATAAACAGTGTCTACTAACACCCACCCATAGGGACATCACCCTCTCAATTTCTCTGTGAACCTAAAAGTTTTCATTTATAAACACCTCAGAAAAAATCACGTATCTTTTTAAACAGGCTATTTCAATGCCAAAATAGAGACAAATATATTCCCAGACTTGCAAAATTGTTTCTTATAAACCCACCTAATAAATACTGGTGGAATTTTTGGGGTCCCTTAAGTACACTATCATGTCATCGGCAAAGAGTGATGTTTTTATCTCTTCCTTTCCGATTTGTATCCCCTTGATCTCCTTTTGCTGTCTAATTGCTCCAGCCAAGACTTCCAGTACTATGTTGAACAGGTAGGGGGAGAGTGGGCAGCCTTGTCGAGTCCCTGATTTTAGTGGGATTGCTTCAAGTTTCTAACTGCTTAGTTTGATGTTGGCTATTGGTTTGCTATATATTGCTTTTATTGTGTTTAGGTATAGGCCTTGGATTCCTGCTCTTTCCAAGAAATTATTTCTTAAAGAAATATGAGAGAACACAGGTAAATAGGTAGAAGCCCTTAAAGAGGAAACACAAAATCCCTTAAAGAATTATAGGAAGAATAGGATGAAATAAATAAAATAGACTAGAAAAGCAGAAACGAGCAACCAAGCTGCCCCTCCTCCCCACTCCTGACCCCTACAGGAGGAGAAGATGAACTAAGGAACAGGAAATGCTAAGGGAAAAAAATACAATAGGATCCATTACAATAGAAACCACAGAAACAAGAAACAAAACAGACAATAAAGAAGTACACAGCCCATTATTTAACTCAGAAGAAATGAATAAATTTATAAGCAATCACAACCTATCAATACTTAATCATAAAAACAGAAAGTCTATATAGATTGGCAAAGGAAAGCGATTCAGCAATTAAAACAAATATCATTTAGGAAAAGCCCAGGACTTAAGGCTTCCACGCTGAACTCTACCAATCATTTTCAGAATAAACATCAACCCAGGTCTGGTATCATATGCTCTAAATCCCAGAGCATAGAATACAAAGGTATGTGATCTCTGCGAGTCTGAGGCTAGCTAGTCTTTATAGTAAGTTCCAGGTAAACCTGAGCTACAAAGTGAGTCCTAGACTCAAAAGAGAGAGAGAGAGAGAGAGAGAGAGAGAGAGAGAGAGAGAGAGAGAGAGAGAGAGAGAGAGGCAGAAAGAAAAAATAAGCAAACAAAAACCAACGTAATATCAATTGAAAACTACAAATTCCAAAATATGAAATGTTCTAAGTAACCAACAGGATACCCCAACTGGAAAACTGCACACTTGACCTTGTGTGCTGAATTATAGTTAAAGCCAGGCATACTTTAAGCATCGTATAAATTTCCTTTAGTCTTTATGTACATGGTTATATGACAAATATAACTGAACTCATGTTTAGACTTTGTTCCCACATCCAAAAAACTGTTTATATATGTGTGTCTTAGTTAGGGTTTTACTGCTGTGAACAGACACCATGACCAAGGAAATTCTTGTAAGGAAATCTAATTGTGGCTGGCTTATAGGTTCAGAGATTCAGCCCATTTACTGTCTAGGTGGGAACATGGCAGCAACCAAGCAGGCATAATGCAGTAGGAGCTGAGAGGTCTACATCTTCTTCCAAAGGCAAATAAAAAATGGCTTCCAGGCTGCTAGGGCAAGGGTCAAGCCCATGTCCATAGGATACACTTCCTCCAACAAAGCCACATCCACTCCACCAAGGCCACACAACCAAATAGCACCATGCCCTATGCCAAGCAGATTCAAACCAGCACAGTATGTAAATAGTCCAAAAATTCTAAATCTAAAATACATTTTATCTAAAACAACCTCAGATTAAAAAAAAAAAAACTAAACCTATTTTGCCTTCCTATGTAACTGATTTATTTCACCCAAAGCTCACCAATGTTACTACAAACATCAAAATCCCTTTCTTTTTTTAAAGGATGAACAGTATTAATTACATATTTATAACACATGTTATCTTCCCATTCATTCATGTCTAAACATCTAGAGTTGCTTCTACCTCAAGCTGCATTGTAGAGCAATCAAGATAAAAACTGTATGGCATTCAAGATAAAAACTGTATGGCATTGGTACAGAGACAGGAACATAGATGAATGAAATAAAATTGAAGACCCAGAAATGAACCCACACACCTATGGTCACTTGATCTTATCCAGTGGAAAAAATAAAGCATTTTCAATACATAATGCTGGTTCAACTGGAAGTCAGCATGTAGAAGAATGCAAATGGATCCTTTCTTATCGCCTTGTACAAAGCTCAAGTCCAAGTGGATCAAGGACTTCTACAAAAACTTAGTCCACTAAAACTAATAGAAGAGAAAGTGGGGAAGAGTTTAGAACACATAGACACAGGGGAAATTTTCCTGAACAGAACACCAATGGCTCATGCTCTAAGATCTAGAATCAAAAAAAAAAAAATGGGACCTCATAAAATTGCAAAGCTTCTATAACGCAAAAGACACTGTCAATAGGACAAAACAGCACCAACAAATTATAGAAAGGATCTTTATCAATACTCCATCTGATAGAGGGCTAATATCCAAAATATACACAAAAAAACTCAAGAAGTTAGACTCCAGAGAATCAAATAACCCTATTTAAAAAATGGGGGACAGAGCTAAACAAAAAATTCTCAACTGAGAAATTCTAAATGACTGAGAAGCACCTAAAGGAATGTTCAACATCCCTAGTCATCAGGGAAATGTAAATCAAAGCAACCCTAAGATTCCCCCTCACAACAGTCAGAATGGCTAAGATCAAAAATTCAGATAACAGCAGATGCTGGCTAGGATGCAGAGGAAGAGGAACACTTCTCCACAGTTGGTGGGGTTGTAAACTGGTACAACCACTCTGGAAATCAGTCTGGCAGTTCTTCAGAAAATTGGACATAGTACTACCTGAAGACCCAGCTATTCTACTCCTGGGCATATACCCCAAAGAATCTCCAACATATAACAAGGACACATGTTCCACCATGCTCATAGCAGCCTTATTTATAATAGCCAGAAGTTGGAAAGAACCCAGATGTCCTTCAACAGAAGAATGGATACAGAAATTGTGGTACATTTACACAGTGGAGTACTATCCAGGTATTAAAAACAATAACTTTATGAAATTCTTAGGCAAATGGATGGAACGAGAAAACATCATCCTGAGTGAGGTAACCTAGTCACAAAAGAACACACATGGTATGCACTCACTGATAAGTGGACATTAGCCCAAAAGCTCAGAATAACCAAGATACACTCCACAGACCACATGAAGCTGAAGAAGTTGGAAGACCAAAGAGTAGATGCTTTAGTCCTTCTTAGAAGTGAAAACAAAATATTCACAGGAGGAAATATGAAAACAACATGTGCATGCTTACAGGAGCCTGACATAGCTGTCATCTGAGAGTCTCTGCCACAGCCTGAGAAATACTGAGTTGAATGATCTCATCCAACCACTGAACTGAAAGCAGGGTCCCCAATGAAGGAGTTAGAAAAAGGGCTGAAGGAGTTAAAGAGGTTTTCAAACCCATAGAAAGAATAACATTATCAACAAACCTGACTTTATAGCTTCCAGAGACTAAACCACCAACCCTAGAGTACACATGGAGGAACCCATGATCCAGCCACACATATAGCAGAGGAAGGCCTTATCCGGCATCAGGGAGAGGAGAGGCCCTTGGCCCTGTGAAGGCTCAATGCCCCAGTGTAGGTAAATGCCAGGGTGGGAATATGGGAGGCAGTGGATGGGTGGGTGGGGAAACACTTTCATAAGAGGCAGGGGGAGGAGGGAAGGGATAAGGAGATTCCAGAGGGAAAACCGGGAAGGGAGAACACATTTGAAATATAAATAAAAAAATATCCAATAAAAGAAATCTCAGTGAGGATCTGGCAAAATGCCTCCATGATTAAGAGCACTTGTTGCTCTTCCAAAAGACCAGAGTTTGGTTTCTAGCATCCATATTGAATGGCTCACTATTTACTATAAATCCAACCAGGAAATCTTGATAACCTCTTCTAGGTTCTGTGAGGACCCACAAGCTTGTTCACATATGTGCATATGCATACACATATAAACACAAAAATAATAGCTCTTTTTAAAACACAATGAAATACTACCTCATACTTGTTAAAACAGCTATTACAAAAACATACTAAGAGGACTAGAGAAGAAGGTGGGTTAGTGGTTAAGAGCACTGACTGCTCTTCCAGAGGTCCTGAGTTCAATTCCCAACAACCACATGGTGGCTCACAACCATCTGTAATGGGATCTGGTGCCCTCTTCTGGTGTATCTGAAGATAGCTACAGTGTACTCATATGCATAAAATAAATAAGTCTTTAAAAAAATACTAAGGATCATATACTTCAGTGGTGTACATAATGTTGCCAGCATATATGTCTCTCCTACAACCAAAAGACAAATGACAACATATAATGATCTTATTGGTCTTGAGGACTCCCCAAAACACGTTCATTCCATTCCTCAGAATCTTGACAAATATCAAACAGAAAATCATACCAAGGCACAGCACAATCAAATTGTTCAAACATACCAAAAAAGAAATCTTAGGAGATAAAGAATGAGAATACTTCAGACTTATTGACAATAACTCAAGATAAAGACAATAAAAGCATGTTTTCAAAGTTTTGTCATGCGCCCACGCTTCCCGCCGGTAGGAACAGGTGTGCAACAACAGGATTTTTCTGCGGACAACCTTTATTGTACAGCACTCTGAGCAGGGGACTTCTTGAGCAGGAAACTTCTCTCTGAGCCGGGGACTCCCTACCAGAATCTACTGTATAGTCGACCTCTCACGTGCAGTCTCCCATGTGCGATCTCTCTGTCCAGTCTCTCTCCACGTGGGATCTCCCGCAATCTCTCCTATCGGGTCTCTCTCCATGTTGTATCTCTCTGCCATCTCTCCACGTGGGGTCTCCTGCAATCTCTTCACTATCTCTCACATGGGGGAGAAATGCACTGCTTATAAATGCCTAAGAGACTTGTGTTGCTACCTGATTGGTGCATCCTCCTGTAGCTCAATCACGTGCCCTGAGATTGGGCTGTGACTTATGTGGTTGCCAAGCAACACGAGGAGAAAGGTTTTTGTAGGCTAAACAATGGGCGGGAAGCTGGCGCCAGCGGCTTCCTATACTTCAGACTTATTGACAATAACTCAAGATAAAGACACTAAAAGCATGTTTTCAAAGTTTTAAAAGAAAATCATTTTCAACCTAAAACTCTAAACAAGTTTTCAGTCACATTGATATATTGAAAAAGCATTCTCCTTCCCTGTCCTCTCCTTCTCTGCATTTCTCTCTCTCAAACTATGCAATCAAAACTGGCTTCAAAGTCATAATGCTCCTGCTTTAGACTTCTCAGTGCTGAGATTTCACATGTAAATTACCACACTGCTAACATTTTTAGAAATACCAAATCTCAACCAATTATCCTCTCTAAATTGTTTTTCTGAGGCTACTGAAAAATATGTCTAACCAAAATAAAGGTGAAAACTAAGAAAATAACCAAGTACTGGCTAGCACGGAGCTCCATGGGGTTTAAGGTCATAAATTCATTCCTAGAATGATGGTGATGTCGTCCTGATTTAAAAAACAAAAACAAAAAAAAACAAAAAAAAAAACCTCTACAGGCTCTTATGGCACACATTGGTCCCCTATGCCAACGCTATTCTGTGACATTCTGAAACAGCTGGGTTAAGCCCAGCTGAAGGAAGCAGAAGGCTAGGGACATGCTTCCTAAGATTGCGGCAGGGAGCTAAGCTAAGCCCTTTCTCTTTCTATGTGGCACCCACCAGATACTTCTAGCACCATGATGTTCTGAAGATAAATGAAGTCACACAAGCTCAGAAATAGTAACTCAAAATAAATCCTTCCATCCTTAAGTTGTTATCTGAGAGATGTTGTCAGAGTTACTAAAAATCCCTAATACTAATGGTGAAGGGAGACACCAGAGTGACTGTATCCAGAGCTAGTGAAAATATAAGGCTAGGAGGCTGCAGGCTAGAGTTCTCTAAAACAGAAAATCTCTACTGTGTCTAAACACCTTAAACAACACAGACAAACAACAGGGACAAATTATTAGTGCTAAATTAGACAAGTTAAAAAAAATAGTAATCACTATGTTCAAGGAAAACAAAAACTATGAAGGAAGTAAGTCACCTTAGTCATCAATGTCATTTAAAAACATCAAATAATATAAACTTCAATATACCTGTACTGGGACAGCACAAGGACAGCACAAGAAATGGAGACACTTGCTATGAGAGAGGCCTATCACTTTAGGGACAAGAGTGAGGAACAGTATGATCTTTACAAGTGACCATCCTTGAAAAGATGGAGCTACAATTACAGATTTTTAAATGATCTCTTCTTACCTCAGGGGACTCACGGCACCTGTTATCACTTGTCAGAGAGTGACCACTTGAAAAATAAGCACAATCCAAAATGTCCAGGGCTCCATCCTCATTGTCACACTCACTAGGCCCACCAGGATCTTCTGTGTCACTGTTAATCTCCCAGTCAATTACCTGTAATTCATCTAAAAAATATATTTACCCTTATTAATTTTATATCACCTTAATATTTACTTTACAAACATATCCTCAGTGGTTGGTATGCCCATAGTGATTTATACAAATACACTAACAGCAAAAATTATTTGATTCTCTCTCTGGTCACGGATCCTTCCAACTCTTACCCGACCTCAAATATAAGGGAATTACTTTTATTCAATTGTTTTCAAATCCCTGTAGTTTCTTCAGCATGCTTAAGAAAGTAAGATATAAATCATTTCTCCTGTCTTATACATTTGGATGTTTTCTGAAGTAAGATGATGAAATCCCTCTCTATCAAACACAGAAAGCTGCCTCATTCCTCTACATAGTTCAGTAGTTTAGGCTTTATGAACCATGGTTGACTTATACAGTCCATTGTTAAAAACTAGCTTTCAGGACTGAAGAGATGTCTCAGTAGCTAGAAGTCTCTTTTTGCAGAGGACCTAGGTCCCATTCCATGGCATCCACATGGTTCTAAAAGTCTAACTTCTGCTCCAAAAGGATCCAATGCTTTCTCTTGTCTCCCATAGGTACGGTATGCATGTGGTGAACAAACATGTATATACATAAGATAAAAATTAATAAATCCAAAAATTAAATGTTTTAAATTAAAAGAAATAACTTCACCCCAGAATTTTATTCCAGAAATATCTTTCATTAATATGGAGACAAACTAATTTAGTTTCATTTTACGTCATAAATATAATCTCATTATAGCTTCAGAAAATTTTAAGACAGAAAACTTTCTGTCTTAAAATTAAGAAAATTTTAAGACAGAAAACTTTCTGTCTTAAGAAAAGATATTTCTCAGGTCATGAAATAAGAGAATATTTAAAAGGAAATAACACATTTAATTCCAAGCTTCATGTTTTAGGTAAAATATAATCTTGATATCTGTAGTATTTATCATCTATCAAAGGTTTAAAACAATTAAAGGAAGGAATTCGTGGAAGGGAGAACTGAAGGATGAGACACTCCAACAGCTCTGTGCACGGCTTCAGACTCCGACCACCAGCTTTATAAGAAAGTCAACACATGTTACTCTCACAGTTTAAGTATTCCAATTTTTAATTTATTGGCTAGTATGTGTGTGAGGATGCACACATACATGCATGTACATGTATGTAGAGGCCAGAAGTCATAGTCGGGTATTGTCCTACATGACTTTCAACTGTATTGCTTTGAGGTTCTCTTCCCCAGCAGAATGACTTGACTAACTAGCTGATTTGTAAGCACTGGGAATTTTCCCTCCTCTCCCATGTCAGTGTGTCCAACAGGTGAGGGCGGGCACAAGATACCACACGGCCTGTGATAGGGCAGTGAAAAAGAGAGGCGGGCTGAGAATTTTAGACAGAGAATATGGAGGAAAGAAGATGAAGGAAGAGAAGGACAACCCAGATCTGCAGGACTTTAAATAGCCACAGGTAGCTACGAATATCTTATCAGGGATTGGATAATTATAGGACTATTTGTCTTATCTAGGTGGGCAGTTCATATCACTATCACTTGGCTCTGAGTTTGCTGTGTGGACATTTTGAGGGGTAAGAATTTACTGATGTAATCTAATTGATTTAAAACAAAATATGGCTGCTAGAAATTGAGATCAAGTCACTTGTGCAGCTAACACATTACTGATACAGGCATTTCCCAGCCCCCAGTTTTTGTTTTATGGAACAAGATCTCAATACATAACCAACTCTGGACAGCCTTTTATTCAGTCTCTGCTCCACACTTTTTCTCTGTATTTCCTTTAGACAGAAGCAATTCTGGGTTAAAAAATTGGAGATGAGTGGGTGGCCCCCAACCAGGGGCCACGCCTATTCTATAGGTTCTCCTTCCCCTTTGGGCATTTCAGCTTATCTCATCCCAGTTGGGTCCTGGGAGCCTCTTGCTTTCTTGGCATCTGAAATTTGCTGGTGGCTACCCCCATTTCCCCATCCCCCATTGCTACACAGCTCCATTCAACTTCCAGACCCTCTGCATATCATTCTTCTCTCTTCCCATACTGATCCCACCCCCTTTCTCCCTTACCCTCCTCTCCTCCTCCCAAGTCCCTCCCCCTACCTCTCATGCATATTTTATTCCCCGTTCTAAGGACTGAAACATCCACACTTTGGTCTTCCTTCTTTTTGAGCTTCATGTGGTCTGTAAATTGTATATCGACTTATCAGTGAGTTCTTTTTGTGTGTTCTTTTGTGACTAGGTTACCTCACTCAGGATGATATTTTCTAGTTCTATCCATTTGCCTAAGAATTTCATGAAGTCATTGTTTTTAATATCTGAGTAGTACTGCATTGTGTAAATGTACCACATTTTCTGTATCCATTCCTCTGTTGAAGGACCTGTCCAGCTTCTGGCTATTATAAATAAGGCTGCTATGAACATAGTGGAGAATGTGTCCTTGTTATATGTTGAAACATTTTTCAGGTATATGCCCAGTAGTTTATATATATATATATATATATATATATATATATATATATATATATATATATATATATATATATATATATATATATATATATATATACACACACACACAAGCTTGGATTGGGATGCCATAAGTAGGCCAAGATGACTTTGAACTCTCCTAAGTGCTAAAAGGTTAATTCATTTACAAATTGCATTTTAGAATCTAACAAATATCACCTTTATTAAAAGAGGGTAACTGTGTTTTCAAGCAGCAGCTTTATTAAAATATAATTAATATGAAGCACCCAGTTTTGAATATTGAATCTATGTTCTAAATCATGTAATAGCTAAGTATCATATCACAATGAGTTTAAATCAATAGAACTGAATTACTAATGTGAGAACCACAGTATCAAGCAACTACTAAAATGTCAGTGGCAATCACCAGACTGGCATTCAAAGTGGTCGAGGGAATTTAAGCACTTTGCAGAGAAGATGTCTAGGCAAACCAAACCTTGAGGGAGAAACTAACATGAACAACAGAATAAAAGGCAACAAGCTCACTTTGAAAGCAATAGTGCTGGTTCTGAGAAGCCTCCTTGTAAATGGACACATTATACACAGTGTCATCAGAACAGGGACATATTACTAAGTCACACTTCTACTACATACTGGTTCTTCTACTATTCACCCAGTAACAAATTAGCCTGGAGGAAGCATGGCTGTGGCATTACTTAAGAATTAGGAGAACTGCCTTGGCATTAAAGAATGAAAATAAAATTCCAACTAAATCTGAAAAAAATCAAATTTAACTTATTAAGTATAATAAAACCAAAAATACAGAAGGAATAGGCACAGCAGTACGCGTATGTAAGACAGAAAACACAGTAAAGACAGGCAGGTTTATAAGAGGGACAGACACAAGAGAATTTTATGTTCATGGCTAACCTGTACTACTCACACTCTATCTCAAAAAGTAAAAAGCAAAAACAAGATCCCAGCCTGGGAGGGCTGGGAGGGATCGAGCCCAAGACAACCACTAGCCCTGTGCCATCCAGTAAGTGAGCTAGCCTATTAGCCTACGACAACAGTCCAGCTCCATGCAGAACCTAAAAGGCAGACCATGCCCAAGATGACACCTGCCCAGTGACACACTGCATGGGCAGGGCATAGCATACGTGAAACCACTCCTGCGACAACCCCTGGTGCCACTAAGAGGAACAAGTAAGTGGTATAGATATAGAAAAGAGAAGAATGATTTGTGGACAATGTAGAGAGGCCGAACTGGAGACTCAAGCGTAGTCAGGAACAGCCTGATGAGAGTGAGAGCTGGTAAGCCCACCTAAGGCGATGGTGAGGTCCTGGCTTGTGCTGCCACCGAGGTCCATTTCTGGGTCTGTGGCAGAGATCTGTTAGAACCAAAGGCCAGGTATATATTCCTGGTCTGTACTATCACCTGAGACCATGCTGATGTGTGAGGGATGTGAAGAACTGTCCCCACCGCTTGCCTGGGCATCCTGAGAGAGCTGGCCCTGTGGGCATAAGAGTGGAAGAGCTGACCCACCTTTTAGCCAGCTGCAGTATTCAGGAATGTGAGGCCAGCCAAGAGGCTGTGAGTCTGGGAGAGGAGAGAGAGAGAGAGAGAGAGAGAGAGAGAGAGAGAGAGAGAGAAAGAGAGACAGACAGACAGACAGACAGACAGAGAGAGAGAGAGACAGAGAGAGAGAGAGACAGAGAGAGAGAGAGAGACAGAGAGAGAGAGACAGAGAGAGAGAGAGAGAGAGAGAGAGAGAGAAAGAGAGAGAGACCCTCTCCTGCCCCTCACCCTTATCACTTGTGGTTCTGGGGTCATAACAGCAAGAGATCTGCCACTGCCCTTCACTTAGACAGCACAGTTGGGTGGTAGGGTTGCAGGTGAGCTGGCCCCAGGTCACTAGAGCAAGAGAACTGTCCCTCACCAGCTGCAACACTTGGGAGAGGTCCCTATACCTCATCTGGGTAGCAAAGTAGAGCTGGCCCTAGTTTTGGGGTTTATGAGTGAACTAGCAATGAAGGCATGAGATCAGGAAAGCCGACCCTGCTACTTGCTGGATTAGGCATTGAATGAGCTAGCCAAAGCAGGGCTAGAGAGATCACCCCAGCCGTGAAAGTGAAAGAGAGGTAGTGGGCTGGCCAGATCATATACCTCTCATGCACAGATTCGGAGCTTTGAGTTGGCCCACCCCAACACCTACCCCATCAATGAACTGCTATACTATATCCTACAGGATCTCAACAACACAGAGCAACATGATATCCGAGAGGAGTCCCAGTGCAGTTCCAGATAGTGCTGCAGAAGCCAAAGGCCTCAAGAACTAAATCAATGAGTCACTGCAATAAACACTGCAACAAAGAATTGTAGACAACAGGGTGTACACTGTGACACACGACAGCTTCCACAATGACATGGCGTTTTTTGTTTTTTTTTTTTTTTTTTTTTTTTTTTTTTTTTTTTTTTTTTTTTTTAGTGTGGGAGTTCAAAATGGTGAAGGGAGAGTGAGAGGAAACAGAAAATTGGTGGAATTGGGTCACGATGTAAAATTCCCAAATAAACAATAAAACATTTTTTAAAAAAAGCAAAATCAAGAGACAAGAAGTCACTGTAATATCTATTTATTAAAACTGTCATAAGACGGGGACGCAGGCCTGGTGAGACTGTGCTGTGAGTACCCTGGGCACAGAAAGGTATGGGCTGAGCATGCAGAAAGCATCCCCCCACCCCCACCCAAGCAGGAACTCTTCTAAAGTGACTCAGTTAGCACCAGGAGGGCCAGCGCGTGCAGACTAAACACTCAGGCCATCTGACTCCAGGAACAGCTGAGATCCAGGGACATAGACCAGGTACTCGTGAGAGAGGGGAACCAATCACTGACAACAAGACCGCATATAATCACAGACAACAAGATGGCAATAGGAAAGCGAAAGTACTTACCCAATGGAAACCAAAACAACCTGGCAACACCAGAACCCAGCTCTCACATCACAGCAAATAGCGGAATGCCAAACACTCCAAAAAAAAAAAAAAGACTCAGACCTGAAATCACAAAAGATGATAGAGATCCTTAACCAAGAACGGGAGGAAAGCATAAAGAAATAGAAGCTTTTAAGGAGGAAACAAGAAAAACACTCAAAGAAATCAAAGAACTAGAGGAAAACAGAACCAAGGAGATAAAGGAATGAAAGAAGGAATATAAAATGGAAATGGGAACAATAAACAAAACACTAAAAGAGACAACCCTCGAAGAATAAAACCTAAAAAAGAAATCAGGAGTCACAGACGCAAACATCTCCAACAGACTACAAGAGATGGAAGAGAGAAACTCGGGGGCCGAAGACAATATGGAAATCATAGACAAAACAGTCAGAGAAGATGCAAAAGCCAAAAAGCTCCTAAACCAAAATATCCAGGAGATCCAGGACACAATGAGAAGACCGAACCTAAGGATAATAGGAATAGAAGGCAAAGAATATCAACTAAGAGGCAGAGTAAATATCTTCAACAAAATCATAGAAGAAAACTTCCCTACCCTTAAGAAGGAGATGACCATGAGAATAAAAGAAGCCTACAGAACTCCAAATAGAGTGGACCAGAAATGAAATTCTTCACCACACATAATAATCAGAATGCCAAGTGCCCAAAGCAAAGAAAGTATACTAAAAGCAGTAAGCGGAAAAAAGGTCATGTAACAAACATATAAAGGCAGACCAATCAGAATCACACCTGACTTTTCAACAGAGACTATAAAAGCTAGAAGATCCTGGACAGACATCATGCACACCCTAAGAGAACACAAGTTTCAGCCCAAGCTGCTATACCCAGCAAAACTATCAATCACCATAGATGGAGAGACCAAGATATTCCAGGATAAAACTAATTTACACAATAACTGACAAAAAACCCAGCACTACAACGAATTAGAGGTGGAAAACCCACTACACCGAGGGAGACTACAGCCTAGTAAAAACAAGAAAATACCTAAGCAAGAAAACCAAAAGAAGAAAGATACACAGGCACAATTCTACCTCTAAAAGCAAAAATAGCAGGAAACAGCAACCACTATTCCTTAATATCTGTTAACATAAAAGGAGTCAATTCCCCCAATTAAAAGATATAGGCTATGAGACTGGATACATAAACAAAATCCAGCCTTTTGCTGCATACAGGAAATTAATCTCAGAGACAAAGACAGACACTATCTCAGACTAAAAGGGTGGGAAAAAAAAAACCTTCCAAGCAAACGGCCCCAAGAAGAAAGCTGGAGTGACCATTCTAATATCAAATAAAGTAAATTTCCAACCAATAGTTATCAAAAAAGATAAGGAAGGACACTTTTTACTCATTACAGGGGAAATTTGTCAGGAGGAACTCTCAATCCTTAACATATATGCTCAAAACACAAGAGCACCCATATTCATAAAAGAGACCCTACTAAAGCTCAAAAGATACATCGCACTGCACACAATAATAGTGGGAGACCTCAGTACCCCACTCTCATCAATGGACAGATCATGGAAACAGAAACTGAACAAGGATGCAGTAAAACCAGCAGAGGTTCTGAACCATTTGGAATTAATAGACATCTACAGAACATTTCATCCTAAAACAAAAGAATACATCTTCTTCTCAGCACCTCACAGCACCTTTTCCAAAATTGACCATATAATCACACAAAAAGCCTCAATAGATATAAGAAGATTGAAATACTCCCATGCATCCTTTCAGATCACCATGGTCTAAGCCTGGTCTTTAATAACAACAAAGACAACAAAAAGTTCATATACACATGGAAACTAAACGATGCTCTATTAAACAATAGCATAGTCAAACAAGAAATAAAGAAAGAAAATGAGGATTTTCTAGAATTTAATGAAAATAAAAACACAAAATATCCAAACCTATGGGATATAATTAATGCAGCACTGAGAGGAAAACCCATAGCTCTGAGTGCTTCCAAAAAGAAACTGAAAAGAGCATACACTAGCAACTTGACAGCACAGTTGAAAGCTCTAGAACAAAAAAAAAAAGCATATACACCCAAGAAGAGTAGAGGGCAAGAAATAATCAAACTCAGAGCAGAAAGTGACCAAATAGAAACAAAAAGAACCATTCAAAGAATCAACAAAACCAAGATCTGGTTCTTTGAGAAAATTAACAAGATTGATAAACCCTTAGCCAGACTAACTAGAGGGCAAAGAGAGAGTATTCAAATTAACAAAATCAGAAACGAATGTGAAGACATAACATCAGAAACTGAGGAAATTGAAGAAATCATAAGATCCTACTACAAAAGCCTATACTCAAATAAAGCTGGAAAATCTGGAAGAAATGAATTCCTAGATAGATGCCAGAACTAAAGTTAAACCAGGACCAGGTAAACAATCTAAATAATCCCATAACAACTAAAGAAATAGAAGCAGTCATCAAAAGCCTCCCAACCAAAAAAAGCCCAGGTCCAGACGGGTTCAGTGCAGAATTCTATCAAACATTTACTGACAATCTAGTACCAATACTCTCCAAACTATTCCACAAAATAGAGTCACATGGAACACTACTAAACTCATTTTTCCAGGCCACAATAACCCTCATTCCTAAACCACACAAAGACCCTACAAGGAAAGAGAACTTCAGACCAATCTCACTTATAAACATTGATGCAAAAATACTCAACAAAATCCTTGCAAACCGAATCCAAGAACACATCAAAACGATCATTCATCATGACCAAGTAGGCTTCATCCCTGGGATGTAGGGATGGTTTAACATAAGGAAATCCATCAATGTAATCCACCATATAAACAAACTTAAAGACCAAAATCACATGGTCATCTCACTAGATGCTGAGAAAGCATTTGACAAAATTCAACACCCCTTCATGTTAAATGTCCTGGAAAGAACAGGAATCCAAAGCCCATACTTTAACATAATAAAAGCAATATACAGCAAACCAATAGCCAACATCAAACTTAACAGTGGGAAATTTGAAGCAATCCCACTAAAATCAGGGACTCGACAAGGCTGCCCACTCTCCCCCTACCTATTCAACATAGTACTGGAAGTCCGGGCTGGAGCAATTAGACAGCAAAAGGAGATCAAGGGGATACAAATTGGAAAAGAAGTAAAAACATCACTGTTTGCAGATGACATGATAGTGTACTTAAGTGACCCCAAAAATTTCACCAAAAAACTTCTACAGCTGATAAAAAAGTTCAGCAGAGTGGCCGGATACAAAATTAACTCAAACAAATGAGTAGCCTTCCTATACTCAAAGGACAAACATGTGGAGGGAACAGATATCCTTCGCGATTGTCACAAACAATATGAAATACCTTGTTGTGACTCTAAGTAAGGAAGTGAAAAACCTATATGACAAGAACTTCAACTCTCTAAAGAAGGAAATTGAGGAAGATCTCAGAAAATGGAAAGATCTCCCATGCTCATGGATTGGAAGGATCAACATTGTAAAAATGGCCATCTTACCAAAAGCAATCTACAGATTCAATGCAATCCCCATCAAATTTCCAAACCAGTTCTTCACTGAGTTTAAAAGAGCAATGTGCAATTTTATCTGGAGTAACAAAAGACCTAGAATAGCAAAATCCATTCTCAACAACAAGAAAACATCTGTGAGAATCACTATCCCTGCCTTCAAGCTATATTACAAGGCAATTGTGCTGAAAACTGTATGGTACTGGTACAGAAATAGGCATGTGGATCAATGGAATAGAATAGAAGATCCAGAAATGAGCCCTCACACATATGGTCACCTGATTTTTGACAAAGGAGCTGTAAACATTCAATGGAAAAAGGACTGTCTCTTCAACAAATAGTGTTGGACCAATTGGCACTCAGCATGCAGAAGAATGAAAATAGACCCTTTCTTATCTCCTTGTACAAAGCTCAAGTGTAAGTGGATCAAAGATCTCCACATTAAACCAGATACACTGAAACTATTAGATGAGAAAGTAGGGAAAACCTTAGAACTCATAGGCACAGGAGAAAATTTCCTGAACAAAACACCAATGATTAGTGTTCTAAGGTCAAATATGGACAAATCGGACTTAATGAGATTGCAAAGTTTCTGTAAGGCTAAGAACACTGTCAAGAAAACAAAATGGCAGCCAACAGATTGGGAAAAGATCTTTACCAACCCCACATCTGATAGAGGCCTAATATCCGAGATATACAAAGAACTCAAGAAGTTAGACACCAGAAAATCAAACAACACTATTAAAAAATGGGGTACAGAGCTAAACAAAAAGTTCTTATTTGAGGAACACCGAATGGCTGAGAAACATCTAAGAAAGTGCTCCACATCCTTAGCCATCAGGGAAATGCAAATCAAAACAACCCTGAGATTCCATGTCAGACCAGTCAGAATGGCTAAGATGACAAAATTCAGATGACAGCAGATGGTGGCGAGGATGTGGAGAAAGAGGAACACTTCTTCACTCTTGGTGGGGTTGTAAACTGGTACAACCACTCTGGAAATCAGTCTGGCAGTTCCTCAGAAAATTGGACATAGTAATACCTGAAGATCCAGCTATTCCACTTCTGGGCATTTACCCCAGAAACACTCAAATATACAACAAAGATACATGCACCACAATGTTCATAGCAGCTCTATTTATAATAGCCAGAAGCTGGAAAGAACCCAGATGTCCTTCAGTAGATGAATGGATACAAAAATTGTGGTACATTTACACAATGGAGTACTACTCAGCTATCAGAAACAATGACTTTATGACATTCTTAAGAAAATGGATGCATCTAGAGAATACCATCCTGAGTGAGATAACCCAGTCACAAAAGAACAGATATAATATGCAGTCACTGATATTGGGATGCTAACCCCAGAAAGCTCTGAACACCCCAGAAACAACTCACAGACTGTATGAGGTTCAAGAAAAACAAAGGCGGAAAAAAAAAAGAAAAGTAAAATCATTATGCTCAATCTTTACACACCAAGAAAACTTTGACTATTTCCAGGTCACATCATGTTTTATATGTACTTTATGCTCATTGTAACTTGTACGATCTTAATGCACATTATCAAACCTTTAAAAAAATCAAGTATTGACAAAAATGTATTCATATACTGTTATGTAAAAATGCTTTTAAAATTTGTACATTTATCTTTGTTTTTTAAAATAAAGTTGTTCAATTAAAAAATTGTTGTAAGAAATATGCAAGAAAATGTTTCTAAAGTGCTATATATAAACTCATAATTCACAATAAATAAACTTATAATAAATACATAAAACTAATATCGCACCCAATATTTAACAGAAAACGGACTTCCTCCAAAACCAGAAATTTACCTTCAATATCTTCTGGACTTTCCACAGTCCTGTCACAAAGCCTGTAGGCTCTAGGGCCAATCCGACCATGTTTCTGTAACTGAGGGAGTGTGTGATCGTCATCTGAAAAGTTGCCTTCACTGGAGCTACAGGTTATATCTGTGAGTTCACTAGAATCCTTTCTGGTAGATCCTGTTTCAGAAAAAGAAAAGACAATTTCATCTGGTAACTGTTATTCATCAGAATGAGATTTTATGCATATTTCCTTTTGTTTTGGGGTTTGGTTTAGGAGTTTTTTTTGTTTTTTTTTTTTTTGTAGAGCTTTGGTCACCAAACCTCTAAAGCCAATGAAAACAATATGGTGTTAGATCTTCCTACACAGTATTCTATGAACAGTCCACTGATTCTCTGAATTTAAGCCAAAGATAAAAGCTAGAGTACAAATAAGTTATAAACCACCAAACGAAGGAGCCAAACAGCCGTGAACAGACACTAAATACCATTTGAAGAAATATATTCCTTACACTGACCTACTTAAAAAATGTGGTTCAGTTTTCTGTTTTGGTTTTTGTTTATTTGCTTAATTTTTATTTTGGAGTTTTTTTGTTATTGGTTTTTGAAATTTTATCTTGAAATTCTTACTAATAGGCTACTGTAATCTAATTGTAGAAACTACCAATTCTAGGAAGTGCTTTACATACCTCCCGTTGACCTCTATTCATAAGCCTTTTATATCTTTATCTTGGCTTAGCTATCACCATGGTATTTACAAAGTACATTGGTAAAAACTTTGAGCCTTTCAGAGTATATTGTGTATCATTTATAGAATAAAAAACAGTATTTTGAGTCAAGTATGGTCTAGCCTAAAGAGATTATCTCAAAAGAACACCTTGTAATTAAATGCAAGTAGCAACTTATTTAATATTTAGTTTTTTTCCCAAAGCTGAATATGCTGCGACTACAAAAAATGTACATAAACCATATTTATTTAAAGAAGCATACCTTTTTTCTATATATTATATTTAAAAAATTAAACAAACTGATATAAGAGCATTGGCACAAATAGAAATATATAATTCTGGACTACTATCAAAAGGTATTATAAAAAAGATGTCTACCAGTTTATTCTACAAGGCAGAGTTTTATAAATTTTAAACAAACATTTTTGCGTATTTTATTTTTCACTCACACAGAAAAAAAATCACAGGCTATGGAAGTAGCTCAACGTTTAGACAGTTTGTCTAAATGCAGAAAACCCCAAGTTGAAATCCTCAAAATCCTCTATCGATGCATAATAGTGCTGCATGCTATCGTAGCACTCAAGAGACAGAGGCAAGAGCTCGGTCAGCCTCAGCTACACATTCAGCATCAGCCTGAGTTACATAAGACCCTGTCTCAAAGACTGGGAAAGAAACTGAAAAGGAAAAGAAAATGATAATATGGCTTAGAAGGTTTAGTCTCTGGATCTCAGGAAGTTACCACTCTACAGCATTCCAGGCAAGCCCACACACAGCTCTTTAAAGTGTGGGCATCAGGAACTTTATCTATCTTCCTGGCTCACCTGATACAATAACCAAGAAAACCCTCAATCATACACCCATTTCCCAAATGCAGGATCTGAGATGTAAGCATTGGGCTTATTTTCCCAAGACCAGTGAAGACAGAAGGATCTCTGAAATCACAAGACTTTACTCTTCTACTCCACCCAAGGGACATGGGATGAAGAGGGAAGCAGTCAGTGGTCACTCTGCTCTATTACAACTCTCACTAAGTTTACTCGTAGCCTTATACATGTATAAAAATCCCTAGCTTTGGGCTTAAAAAAATGGCTCAGCAGTTAAGAGCACTGACTGCTCTTCCAGAAGTCCTGAGTTCAATTCCCAGCAACGACATGGTGGCTCACAACCATGTGTAATGGGACCTCATGCCCTCTTCTGACATGCAGGTGTACATGCAGATTGAGCACTCATACATAAAATAAATAAATCTTAGAAAAAAATTCCCTAACTTCATCATGCCATCTTTAGTGAAGATAGTCCTATGTGACAGGTTCTAGCCCAGGTTCTGAAAAAGGTCTATCTCCCCAAAGAAGTCAAAGTTCATTGGCTAAAGACCCTCAGCACCAACAGTAACCTCAAGAATTTATTCTAAACTACCGAGCTGCACCTTTCACCCACAAGAACCAATCCCATATTAATATTACAGAGCTCAAAATAGCTAGATTCTCTGGAGATGTTGTTACAAAGATTACATCAATCCCTAACTTTGTGAATAGAATTTCTTTGTTTTTCTAGTCCATAACTAATTCACTGAGCAAAACTGAGTTTGTAGCAGTCATTCCTATAGTATAAATCATATTTATTTTCAATATAAAAATGTTTTGTGGTACTAGAACTTAATGCAGAGCATTTGTTTATTTATTTATTCATTATTTGCCTGATGTTCTAAACCTGAGCTCTCCTACTAGACCAGTGGTTCTCAACCTTGCTAATGCTATGGCCCTAGAAAACAGTGCCTCCTGTGGTGGCCCCTAAATATAAATTTATTTTTGTTGCTACTTTGCAACTGTGATTTTGCTAGCTACGAGTTGTAAAGGAAATATCTGTCTTTTCCAGTGGTCTTACCAGTGGTGCAGAGGGGTCACGTCCTACAGGCTGAGAAATACTGAATTAGACTCTATGATTAAAATAAACCCAGGAAGAAGCAATGAATGGTGGCACAGACATTGTGGGAGTGAATAATCAGTGACCAGCTTGAGACCCAGGCCACAAGAGGGAACCCACTGCCTCAAGGGCCAGGAACCAGGGGCCAGATAGCCCAGAGACAAAAGTTTTGTACATCGGTCATCAGAGAGGCTCCAGCTAGCAACTAATGGAAACCAGATGCAGAGACCCACAGTCAAACATTGAGTGGAGCCCAGTAAATCCTGAAGGTGAGAAAGAAGGATTATAGGAGCCGGAGAGGTCAAAGATGCCATTAGAAAATCCACAGAATCAACTAACGTGAGTTCACAGGGGCACATAGAGCCTGAACTGACAATTAGGGAGCCTGCATGGGTCTAACCTAAGCTATCTACATATAGGCTATGGTGTGTAGCTTGGTCTTCTTGTAGGACTCCTAACAGTGAAAGCAGGGCTGTCTCTGCCTCTGTTGCCTGCTCTGAGGACCCTTTTCTTCCTACTGGATGGCCTCTCCCAGCCTTAATGAGGGAAGGTGGGTAGTATTATTGCAACTTAACACACAATGTTTGGTTATATCCCTGGGAGGCCTGCCCTTTTCTGAAGAAAAACAGAGAAGGAGTAGACAGGGTTTGGGAGGAAAGACAGGAAGGGGAGAAGAAAGGCAAACTGTTGTCAGGATATCATATACGAGAGGCTAAATTAAGAATTATTTTTTTAAAGTAATAAACCCAGTAAGAGTACCCTAAATTTAAAAAATCACTAGCAAGACTGGGAATAACTGAGTAGATTGTGGTGGAGATGAATCAAAACTACCTTTTACATCCGTTGTTCTTTACACTGAGCATGCAAACTAACCAAACTATGACATTTTTAAGAGTTTTGAAAAAAATACTGAAAAATAGCCTTAAGCGCATCATCAATAAACCAACATGTTAGATTTTGGGAATTTAGTTAGGTGGTAGAATGCTTGTGAACAAGTCTAAAGACCTCAAAGTTTTGGTCTCTAAAATGAGAGGTTTCAAAAAAAAAAATTGTTACCTGTCTTTGGTCTTGGAGATAATTCCAGGTGCTTTTCAGTAATACCTGTCTTTTCACTTGCTAAACACTGCAGGGAAAATAATAATAAAAATAATTTACCTTACATGACTCCTAAGGAAAAGGCTAAACATCACCAATACGATTTGTAAAATATTCAACATTACATCATACTCTCCTTGACATAGCCCTCTGAATGTTTTTTAATATTCACCAAATAAGTATTCCAAAAACATGTAGGCCTTAGATACATGCAAATTTGTTTTCATATTTTTCAGGACTCTAAGCTAAACCGTTGAAACATTTCACATTATAGTCAATGTTAATGACTTTTCATATATATGACTGCTACTCATCACTACCTTCAACCATACTATATTTAGTTTATGACAGCATTCCTTTATATTATACAACATATATAAAAATTGACCAGAACTGGGCTGACAAGAGATTCCGAATATACACACATTTCATAAGTGCACCCTTTATAAAGAGCCGTATGCTCAATAATTTCATACCTGACAGCATTCGTTTTTTTTTTTAATTTTTAAAGAAACTTTTGTTTATTTTTTAATATGTGCGGTATAGGAAACAAAACACAAGAAGGCAAGAACAAAGTCACCCAGGAACAAGCAGCTCAGTTAGACGTTGTGTTCTAGGTCCTGCAAGTGTACACACACTTAGGTAGTTGAGAGTATGTAGTATGTGCCACGCTTTCCCCACATGTGAATATTCACCAACTAAAAACCCCACTCTACACGAGAATTCTGATAACCAAGAATACACCATGCCATCTCAATTTGTCAGAAAACATTGTAATCCCATCTTCCTTGGCAGCAGAAATTCCATAGAAGACAAAACTGGCAGCAGGCCTCTTAGACGTGCTGGCTAAGTTACAACTAAATTCTGCACTCGCTCAGGGCTCAGCTCACAAGGAAACAGACTGCACTGAGTACAGCGTTCCTAAGCTCACCATCAGCTCCATACGCTACCATTTATAGAAGAAGGTGTGTTCCCCATCAAGGAATGTATTCCTATGGCACAGCTGGGAGATGTGCCTAAGGATGTCAGTCTCCTGGCAGCTGCAGACATGGCCCTGGACTTTCTCACGCTGTCCAGACATGGCATAACAAGTTTCATGTTCAAGAGGAACCTTCTTGTCAATTCTACCACATCCACTAGCTGTACTTTTAACCCTTCCCTTCCTTTAGGACATGACATTCAGATGATGAGGACTGAACTCACCTGACAGCATTCTTAGTATGCAAAGGTTCAACAAAGACTAAGGAAGGAAACACTAACTTGATAAAATGATTCAAGGAATTTAAAGCATGGAAAAGAAAAGTAGTGCTTTAAAATAAGAGAATTCCGAAGAAACTACCTACAAATAGGCAACTCAGACCTTCTGCATTCGTTGACAAACAATTTATATTCTCTTACCATGGTCTCAGAGGTGTCCTGAAATCCATCTCCACACTTGAGCCATGCTTTAGAGAGAGACTCAGCTGCTTCAACTGTCTTGACATCTGCCCTTCTCAATGGCTGTGACCTCTCTTCTAGAAAGGACGGGTGTTCTGTATGCCAACTTCTTTTCCTCTGCAGAAGTGATTTTTAAAGAAAAAGAAAACCAACCTTGTTATAATAAATACAATTAGCAATTTAGAGCCCAGAAGTGGTTGCAGTAAAAGCATAGTGTATGAATGTGTTGGAACCATCACATGGATATAGATAGCAACTAGACAGAAAAAGCAATCATCTCATTAGATGCCTAAAAAGCATTTGACAAAATACAACACCCCTTCATGTTAAAAGTATTAGAGAAGTCAGAAATTCAAGGCCCATAGCTGAACATAATAAAAGCAAAATACAGCAAACCAACAGCCAATATCAAATTAAATAGAGAGGGCAGAGTGGAGCCTGGCCCATCTGCCACCCGGAACAGCAGCTCATAAAGGCTGAACAACTGTGACCTGGAACAGAACTTAGGAATTTCTGTTTCCACCCGGAGGTGACTTCAGGACACAGAGTGGAGCCTGGCCCATCTGCCACCCGGTACGGTGGCTCGTAGAGGCTGAGCAACTGGTGGGTGGGAGACCTGGGCTGCCAGGGAGCAGAGAGATCTCTGCGGAATGCACACGAAAAGTGTACCCCCCGCCTTGCCCTGCCCCGCCCTGTCTGATCCAGTAACCAGGAATAGAACTTTGGGACTTCTGTTCCCACCCAGCATCAGAGCCAGCAGTCTCCAGGCAGGTGCCAGTCAGGCAAGAGGGCACAAAGAGAATCGATAATGAAGAATAGAACATAAGTTCTACTTTCTGCCTGCCTGAAACCAGGCAGGTGTCTGCCCTGGCCATGCTCTTGCTGACTGACTCCTGCTCGCTGCCTCAGCAGCAGCTCCAGAACATGGTGTCATCTTACTCCAAAATTGCTATTATCTGTGACCATCTCTCTGAGGTAATATGCAAAAGGATCACATATGAGTAGGGAACACATATGTACATGCACACGCATGCACTCAAGCAAATGTGAATCCCTGTTCTGGTGGTACTCAATTAGCAGGGTTGCTGGACTAATTAATGAGCCACAGAGCTTGCTTGCAGACTAGGTGTAAAGTGGGTAAGGAACGCTGCTGGTGTTCATCCCAGGCGCACATGTGCATTCACACAAATAAATGTGCACATGCACACAGGCTGAGTACCTCTCTTCCAAAACCAGAGATCTGAAAATACAGAATTTCAGATCCAGGCTTTCTCCTGCCCTATACCTTCACTCAAGACATGGAGATTAGGCCCTCCAAGAATCATCAGCCAGTGAGAGACCTACACACTGGCCTAGCCCTTCTGAGATTCATTCTACCCCAGGAGAACACTGCAGGTGTTATCATGACAACACAGATACTCAAGACTCCAGTCAGATGCAGCAGCCTCCTGCTGGGGCAGGAGAAGACTCAGCATCAGTGTGTTTGAACCAAAACATATGTGAACACATGAGGGTGCTGTGCCTATGCCTTCAAGGCATCTAAATGGACCAGGAACTTTTGGGAATCTGCCTGTAGGGTCATTTGGGAATCCCTTCCCTCAGGTGTGGTCTCCTTAGAATCTGCTCCAGGAAATTTTGACCCCCAACACTCTTCTTGGAGTACAGTTCAGGCAGAGACTGAACACAGAACATTCTGATTATAATGAACTTGACAGATAATCTGGAACCTGAAGGCCCTGTTATCTACTGATAAAAATATCACTCAGGAAATTCGAGAAGTGAACTCCATGGAAGTGAGGCCTTTTGCAGCATTCTGGGTAGGACTGAAAAATGTCCCATGACAGATTTGCCTGTGATCCAAACCAAATGCCTGCTGTCAGTGCCCATACCTTAGGAGCTACCTGGGTTATCCAGGGGATGATCCTAAAGAACAAACAAAATAGGGGTCCCAAAAACAAGAGGGGCAGTGAAGAGGTACAGGGGATGTAGACCATGGAGACTGACATATGCTGAGGCTACACTCACCAGACTCATCACCCTGTCCAAGCATGGGTGGGGCAGAGGCACCTGTTAAAGCCCCAATTGTGTCATCCAGGATCAGACTGTGGCAGCACAACATATTCTTCTCCTCAACCACTCACAGGGTCTCTAGGAGTAAAGGACTTCTTTACCTTTTTAGTTTGCTTGTTATACTGCAGGTACCGGGACTCAACCACTCTTCCTCCTGCAATACACACAGTGGTTTCCCATAGAACACGAATCCTGCACCAGGAAGACCTGGAGTGTGACCAGGATCCTACAATGAAGAGAGGTCCAGCCCCTTATACTCAGTGATAGGACAGTGTTCAGCCTTCTCTTCCCTGCAGACTGGCTCTTTCAGCCTTCCAGATATGCACAGGGCACCTACTGCATGTGGTAGTACACTTCACAGGACACTTAGTGTTTATATGACATTAATAGAATGCTTCTTGTATGCAGCTTTTTGGACTAGGAACAAGCATCAAGTAATAAGTAGGATGAAATACAGAAATATTCTATAAAGTTTATGCCAGGGAACAGAGGGATAAGCCTGATATCAGTTTCATGTATAAGACCAAGATGATGTTCTGACCTCAGTCTTCTGTACCAAGGCAGCCACATCCCACTTCAAGTAAATAAGTGTAATTTTTTTTAAAAATGTGAAGGAGAAATGGCTTATTGGTTGTGTGCTTGTTGCTACTGCAGAGGAACTGATTTTAGTTCCCAGCACCCACATGGAGGCTCAAAACTGTCTGTAGTATCAGTTCTAGGGCCTATCTAAGGCCCACCCGCATCTGTGCCACCAGTTCTAGGGGATCAATGACCTCTCCAGCCCCAGATCTGCTACATGTGTGTGCATTGGCATCTCTCATGTACCATGAAACAAACCTAAGCAACAAAATATCCCACATCTTCTAGGATCTGCCCCTCTCTGAGGGAGTCTGTGCTTCAACTCTTCAACAAGGTTTGGCCTTGTTTTTCCTACCTTCTTATTCATTATATCAACAGGGGAAAAGAAAAAGATCCATTCCTGGAACCCTACAGGATAATGCCATGATGTCACTGCTGTCTTTGTAGGGATTTGGGGATCACTCCCAAGATCCAGCCAAGGCATCTAGAGCACAGTAGATGGATGTAAAGTGCCAAGTGAATTTACCCAGAGCTTGCATACAGCAAAATGCTTGGAAAACACAGGTCACATGCAGGATTCTGACCCTCTGGAGCCTGCACCTAAGATAAATAGGAACACTGGCCTGAGTGTCCAGATCAGATCTCAGAGACTGTTAACCACAGAACACTCTAGATCTCCCCTCTCAGCTGTAATTTGTTCCTCTGCACCTCAGCCACCAAAGCTTCTCAATAAATGAAGCTACCAGGTTAAAAACAAAAATGGAAGGCAGGAAGAGCCTTCAGCATCCCAGAAACAGGGAAGCCAGTCCACATGGCTCCAGTTCATGCACAGTCAGTCACTGTGTGAGCCATGGCTGCCTCTTCCTTTCAGAAGTAAGGATGTTTATGCTCACAAACTTTCCTCTCCCGATTCCTGCCCTTACCATGGGTGGAACCCTCATGAAACTCAATCAGATGCAGACCTCCTCAGACACTTTGGCTCTATTTTGTGGTTGCTGTGCTGGGGCCTCCAGCCTGGACCAATATAGGACCAACAAGAGCCAATTCTGCCTGGAATCACCCATTCCACATCGTGGGCCCCACTTTCTCCATAGGTGTATTCCACAACTTTCCAGTCCTCCATCATCCTAATTCTCCTAGCCTTTCTAGGCCCTGCCCTTTAGTCTCTGATGGAGACTGCCCCAAGAATGACAGAATCCTCTCCCCTGAGATACTCTCCTACCCCTTGCTGCTGACCCCCTGGAAGTCCCCTGGGCTCAGGGAACTCTGTCCTTGGGCTTACTCAGCTCTATAGACACAGCCTGCTGCTCCCCTTTCCCTGAACCCTACTTCCTAGCTTTTCTTCAAACACCAAGATCTCTACATGGGTTGCCTTTTCTTCTTTTCTCCCTGTATGTCCTGAAGTTTCTCTACTGTGCTCTCTAATCAGTGCAGGACCCCACCAAGACACTGCTCAGGATAACAGCAGCCTCTGGGCACCCGGAGTCCTATTCCATATTACTTACCAGCAGTTGCCCTGTCAGAGCAATCTGGAACTCACTGGGTTTCTGGTGTGTTATGTGGCCTTACATGCAGGGCTGAGCATGTCTGAATGCTCGGCTTGTGGCTGCAACTGGACATGCAGGTAAAGCCTGAATGTATTGGCCTCACATTCCTGGTCTCAGGAGGTTCTCCTGACTAAGTTTCCCATGTGCTGGGATTCCAGGTATGTGCTAGGAAACTAGCATGTCATCTAGGAAACTTCAGGTCGGATGAAATACAGGGATCTTGGGTCCTGTTTCCTTCAAACAGTGGGCACACCCACTAAGCATTCTGCCATCTTGGACAAACAGTCTATGTGTTTCACATAAGCACCGTGAGACCTCCGCACCAGTTCCTGTTCTCCTTTAGACCCTGTCTGCAGCCATCTAACAGTGGAATTCTCCATGAAGACTGTGTCACCATGACAACATGGCTAAATTAACAGAACCAGGCAGCATTCAGACACAGAGGTTATAAAGAAGACTAGCATGCTGGGGTCACTAAGTGGTAGGTGCTACTTAGACATGGTGAGGGTTCAAGTTCCATCCCTGCCATCTTAATAAACAAAACAAGAACTTCTGGGAATGTAGCTCAGTAATTAGGAACTTGCTTAGCATATTTGAGGTCCCGAACTCCATTTCTAGGACTAAACCCCCATCCGCTACCCTAATTCAGCCAGGTCCTGGGATCACTATCAACCCTGAAGGCTTGAGTTTGATCCTCAGGCCCTCTATGGTACAAGAAGAGAAAGCACTCCAGTGGTTGGACACTCCAGTGGATGCCATTCGAGCCCCTGCCCAGATTATAATTAAAGAAAGCAAAGGGTTGAGGAATACTAGATGCCCTTGCAGGATACCTGAATTTGCTTCCCAGTGCCCACTCTGGGTAGCTAAGGTGGTTTCAGGGTAGAACTGGTTATATGGCCCTGTGCCACAGTTACCAGTGGCACATCATTCAAAGGAATGCAGGTTCTGAAGAGGAAGGCAGGCCTGGCCTCCAGACCTCCACTCTCAGGGCCTGTCGCCATGGCAACAGAGAATCCAACTCTCCAGAAAACGACTGCAGTCCAATGACACCTCAGTAATGGAAAGTGCCAATCCCAAAAGGCATGGCACTTAGGAGAGAAAGCTTCAGACATGTATTGCTGTCCTGCCCCAGCCACAATACCCCTAATAATTCAACCCTTTCACAGACTAGATGGTAATACTCTGAGGCAGGAGGTTCAGGTGTTTCCTTACCTACTTGGGCTCTATGAGACTTTCTTAGAAATCAGAGCCAGCAAAATTCAGCATGTAAAAACCTTGTGGCCAAGCTCAATGACACAGCTCCATGTCTGGTACCCTACATAGAAGGATTACCGGACTCCCACGGTTTGTCTTCTATCTCCTACCCTCATGCTATGGCACTGCCCACCCCTCTGGTGAGATGAATATGCATGGAATAACAAAATTAAACAGAGATAATTAAAAATACAAAACAGACAGAGAGTTCCTCAAAGGTCCCTGGTAGTCCTCACCTGGCACTTTCCTGCCCTTGGTCTTGGGGATTGCACCTGCACCAGCAGCTGCAGGCTTCCTGCAGGAGAAAAGAGAGAGAAGTACTGTTCATCAGCTAGAGAGCTGTGTAAAGACCACAGCCCCCTACCTCCTTCTGACTGTGGGAGCTGGGCCCTAGGTGAGAGCTGCTCTCAGGACAGGCTCCACAGAATGAATCCCACCTTTCTCACACCTTCATGGAAGTCAGAACACTGGCTATGGTCTTCCCTCACTCTTCAGATGCCTGTGCCACTCAGAGACCCTTAGGACAGAGAGGGACCAGAGCTTACACTCAGGACAAGTTCCCTTTCTTTTGAGGCTGGTGTACTAGCATCCAGACAGGTGTGGGGACTTAGGAATGGGACAGAGGACTTGACAAGGTCACATGTAGCACAGGTCTAGGTGGATGATGGATAGAGACCTGAAACATTCTGGTTTGTTCTTTTAGCTCTAGTAGTAGGGATGAGTTTGCAGGGTTGGGGTAGGGGACTAGGAAATAGCCTTCTCTGCAAAGGGTCAGCTTTCTTTCACTCTGACCAGCATCTATTCAACTTTGCCATTCTAGTTTCAAGGCTGACACAACTGTTGAACCTTGTGGCAACAAGACTTTACTGACTTAGCCATATTTTGTATCACACAATGTTCATGTGTCAAAGAAGACTTTAAAAAAAAAGATGAAAAAAGATTATTTGAGTATACTGTTCCTGTTTTCAGACACACCAGAAGAGGGCATCAGATCAGATTAGAGATGGTTATGACCCACCATGTGGTTACTGGAAATTGAACTCAAGACATCTGGAAAAGCAATTGGTATTCTAAACCACTGAGCCATCATGCATCCTTTAGAAGGCAGAGGCAGGAATTTGTCTGCAAATTCAAAACCAGCCTGGTCTACAGAGCTAGTCCCAGGTCAGCTACACAAAAGAAACAGCGTCTCCAGTAAAAAAGAAAGAATAAATGAGAAAAAATTTACTTTATGTATACAAACAGATACCTGCATGTATTTTTGTGCACCAGCATATTAACTAAAAGGGCAATTGTTGCCACAGCTCCTATACTAGACTCTGCACTACCCACTGTCCCTTGTATCTCTTCCTCTAATCCACTTTTAACTCATTCCTTCATTTTGCAAAATATATATATTCTGTTGTTTATACTTTGAGACACATTTTCTCTGTTTAGCCCTAGCTGTTCTGACACTCTCTGTAGACTAGGCTGGTCTGGAAATCAGTGATCTTCCTGCCACTGCATCTTGAGCACTTGGATTAATGGTATATGCCAGCATTCTCATTTAAAAATTAACTAGTGGCTGGGTGTGGTGGCATATGCCTTTAATTCCAGAGACAGAGGCAGAGGTAGAGGCAGAGGCAGGAGAATCTTTGTGAGTTCGAGGCCAGCCTTGTCTACACAGAGAGTTGAAAGACCTGGGCTACAAAGTTGTTGTTGAGATAGAATCTTAGGTATGTGACTCAGGCTGTCCTTGAACTCTGGACCCTCCCAATTACACTCAAGTGCTAAGCAGCAGGGTTAAGTCTTCCACCTTCACTGAGCACAATTGGGTGCAAATAGGGTTTATCTCCCAGGTGTTACTCTAACTATTTTGTAACCCCGACTACTTCTCAGTGTCACACAATGTCTTTCAAAAAATAAGGAAACCGGAATTTTAAGGAACAGTCAGAGCTCCAATACTTCCAAAGCTCACTCTAACACACGTATCCTATGCTGCAGTAAAATGGTCTCAGCTGGAGGTGGTAATGCCAGGACTCAGGAGGGAGGGGTTGGAGGATCTTGAATTCGAGGTTATTTTTTGGCTACATTTAGTGAAGCAAAAGCTACACACCGAGTTTGGGCTACAAGACACCCTGTCCCAAAACTATATTAGAACATGTCTAACATAAAACACGGGAGTGTGAGTGTGCCCCAGATGGGAAATCTAGAAAGTTTAAGGCTAAGCCACCAGCTGCCAGCACCAAATTCTATGCACAAACCCAATTCTGAAGGGCACCTGGGACCCTAGCTCAGGAGCATGCACAGAAGCCTTCCAGTTTGGGAGGGATTCAGGCAGTCACTATTTGGTTGCCAGTTCTCCAGCTCAGCTGCTTGTCAGCCCCGAATCTGTTCTTTGCCAAGGCTCTGGTACCCCTAAATTCCATCCAGTTGTGCTCAGAACTCACGCTGCACCTCGCTGTGACGAATCCGCCATTCTCCACGGGAGTGCCTCAGACATGAAGCCCCATTCTGAGACAACTAAATACTGCTGGGGAAGGGGCGTGACGAGCATAGCACCTGCCTCTCTCAGCTGTAGAACATTTGGTTCTATAGTAGGCAATGCTTTGCATTGTGAAACTCGAACAGTATCCCAGCCTTGGCCTGCAAAGAGCCATTGACACCCAAACATTCTGGGGTGACATCCCCTGAGGCCAGAGTCACTTCAAGGGCAACGACTGATGTCCACGAGAGACATGATTTCTACACCACCTGCTCATGCTGGCCCTAGGGCCTGGGCTTTCTTGGTGACATGAGTGCTGAGCCCCCATGTAGATGGGTATCCAGGAGGTTGGGTGGTGACTGTCACCAAAGGTACCCACAAGGGCAGGCTATTCTGTCCTGGTTCCCATGTTAGAGCCCTTCTTACAGGTCACAGAGGCCATGCTAAGTCAAAAACGTAAAACCAGGTCACTGAGAACTTTTGGGGAGATTGTTCAGGAGTGTTGGCTTGATGAATTTTTGTTGGCTTCATCATTTGGGGTTTTATTTTTACTGTTGGGGTCAAACCTTGAGGCTCTCACATGCCGGGCAAGGTCTCTACCACGGCAGTAGATCATCCCTAAATATAAACTCTTAATCTCTCCCAAACTTGGATATTCCTATGTTTCTCACATGATGCAACTTTTGGGAGATTCCTCACTTAGAATCATGAGATTGATTGATATCCAAAGAGAGTGGTAAATGTTTCACGGTCTCCCTGGAACTCTGAGGGTGAGAGGGCTGACCAGTGGATGGCAGAGCTCAGGTGGAAGCACTTGGTTTTTACTTGAATGAAATCTTCACCATATTTTTTTTCTTTTTATCCAGGTTGGCCTGGAGCTTGCAGTCTTCAATCTCCCTGACTCAGTTTCCCACACCTGAGATCACAGGTAAACATTATATGCCTATCTCCTTTTTTGTATTTATAAATGTTACAAAAGCCAGAAAGATCTAAAATCTAAAATGCTGTTGTTCCAGGCATTTCCCACAGGGGATTCAGTGGGAGTGAGGCCAGTGTTTTTTCAGTGGCTACTTCTTTCTTATATCAGCCTATGTGAGATGGAGTTCCCTGGTGTGATGTCACTGGGGCAGAGGGCTGTCCTACGACAGAGCTGACTCAGACTGTACAGTGAGGCTGAAGAAGCCCACTATGATCCTGGTAATTCTATCATTCTGGCGCCTTAGATGATTCCAGCCACAGGGCCTGAATCTGATCTTTCCTCCTAGGCTATGAATCAATTGCTCTTGAAGGCAGATTGATATCCCCAGTCACTGTGAGGCAGGAGCATTAGGACTGTAAGGTCACTCTAGGCTCCATAGGGAGACTCTGTTTCCATAGTAAAAGGGGTCCTGTGTGAGTGAGTTCCTGGCTTCCAGGAGGCCTTCCTACCAGAGTTAGACTAGCTGTCTCTCCAAATTTAATAAGAATGTAGGATCTTGGTACCTTCCATGTCAAGCCCATTTGACAGATGGTCTGTGGAAATTCTAGAAATATCTACAGCACATGTCTCCTCTTGGGCTCTTAGAGGCAGAGCTGTGTTGTTTTATGTGACTACAGACAGCTGTATTAAAACAGCAGGAATAGAAATTTTTGGCTCTGGAGGCCTCAAGTCCTGGAGATTACTGACTTGACAGGCTCCATGACAGCTCCTTCCTGCCTCCTCCAGATCTGGGTTTTGGGTGGCCTGTGGTTCCGGTCTCCTCCCAGCAGTCTCCATCTCTGTGTGTTTTTCATTATGGCCTTATTTCACACAGGAGCTTGATGAGTAGCCCTGCTGATCTGAATTGCTAGACCCTCCTGCCTTTGCATTTCCAGTGTTCGGACAGTGGTGGGAAAATGTTTGCTCTGTGTTTGAGGTCCTAGGTCAAGTGCTGTAAACAGAGGAGTGTGCCTCCATTCTTTTCCTCACTCTCCATTCCTTTCCAAACCACATCCTTGTATATTCTATGATTGCCAGATATTGCAATTAGGGTTTATTCTACTTTCCTATGATATCTTCAGAACACCTGGCTTCTGTCACAGCCCTCTTCCCAAGTAGCTTCACACTTGGAGGCTTGCAGTGGGTGTGGATCCCAGGGAGCAGCCCTATCTAAGGCCAGCCTGATAGAGGTATCATGCTGCTGACTGGTGCTGAGGGTTCTGGATAAAAGCTATTCCACACGCCTGCCTTCCTTGAGAAGCTTTGTAGCCCTTGGGCAAACTGGCATTTGCCTCTCATCAGTGTCTGAGCCAACTAGTTATTCACAGTTCTCTGATATTCCCTGTTGGATTTGCTGGAGTCCAGTCATCTCATGATACATTCCTAAGGCCACCTAAACATTGTTTTCTTTGCAATGACATTTAGAGCATGCAGTTATGTATCAGACATGAAGTTTCTGTTTACAAACTCTCTCTATTTGCTCTGCTCAGCTTCAGAATGAGGGGCATGTCCAAGGGTAGGCTGGGTGGCTGTGGCATGCACACTGTCTGCTGGCTGGCAATGGAAAAGGAAAAGGGGGCTCTGGTGTGGGCACCTTCTCTGTCTTGCCCTTCCACACAACAGCATAGCCATCCTCCTGTTTGTTGAAAGCTACCAGCTTCAACTTGTACAGCCTTCCAAGGTCGCTGGAAGGCCATGGGGTCACTCTTCCTCCACTCAGCTTGCTCATGACCCTCCCAAGCCCAGGACTATTCACCCAACTGGGTTAGCTCACATTGCTTCACTTTCTTCTTCAGCTGCAAGACCTGATGTCCCAAGCCTGAGCTTCATGGCCCCCTGGTGGGCAGTCACCATCTGCCTCATCTTCTGTTCTCTCCTCTCACTAGTAGAGTTTGTATCCAGAGATCTGGGTGGAGTCAGGTCGGCAGCAGCCATGATACCACCAGGGACTCTATATTTGTCCTTGTCTTCAAATCTGCAGGGGCCAAGGGGACTGAGGGCAGAGGAAGATATGGGGACAAGGGGAAGTGAATGAGGTGTTAAGTGCTCAGGGAGTTGAGCAGGTGCAGGGCAGGGGCGGGGAACTAACCCCTCAACATGGAGGCAGGCTTCATGCTTCCAGGTTGACTTTAGGGCTTCTACCTATAGTTGAAGTCCATTGGCCTTGGTTCAACACGGAAAGAGCAAAGCATGAACTTCATCTCCCCTGTGAACCAAAAACAGACAGTGCACACCCCTTGTACAAGCTTGCTGACTAGCTAAGGACACTAAGCAATACCTAGTGTCAGGAGCCCTGACTGCTGTCTTGGGTTAACCTTCTGCCTTGCTCTTTAGCTTTACCCTAGCCCTTCCCACTTTTCTTTTCCTCACTCTCCATTCCTTTCCAAACCACATCACCTCCCACAGACCAGCATCATCTCCCTAGTCGGATCTGCCCATGTCCCATGTGCTTTCCTACAGCCGCCCACCTTTTCTGTGGTGTTTAAACTAGAAGGTGAAGGTGTCTGGAGGCAGAGATGGCTCAATTGTTGGAGCACTGGCTGCTCTTCCAGAGGTCCTGAGTTCAATCTCCAGCACCCACACCGTGGCTCACAACCACCTGTAATGTAATCTGATGCCCTCTACTGGCAAGCAGGTGTACATGCAGATAGAGCATCATATACATAAAATAAGTAAATCTTAAAAACAAACAAACAAACAAACACGACCCTAGAAGGTTTCAAAGGATGTACCAGGCAAATTGCTTGCTTCACAGAAGGATGCTGATCCCAAGGCTCCCCTGATTCCCTGACTTCTCCTCCCCTGTGTTCAAGCTACTGACCCTCTTTGTCTTCCTTTTTATTGACTCCCCCAAACACTGTTTCTGTGTGTGTCCATGAGTGTGAGTGTTCACATATATGTGCAGGTACATGGGTGTGCAAATACATTTAGAGGTCAGATGACAACCTCGGTTGCCATTTCTTTGGTATTGTCTACCTTCTCTTTTGCACAGGGACTCCCGCTGGCCTGGAACTCATGTGTTTTACCTAGTGATCTAAGGGCTGCCTCCACCTCCCCTGCACTGGGATTACAAACAGGCACTACCACCATGCCAGGCCCTTTTGTGTTTTTTTCTTACAACTTTGTGTAAAAAAAAAAAAGAGTTACATGTTCAGATTTTTAAAAGCATTTTGGCATAAAGCTATAAGAATATACTTTTGTCAGTACTTGATTCTTTTAAAGGTTTGATAGCATGCATTGAAATTTTCCTAGTTTCAATGAGAATAAGGTACATGTGAAACAAAATGTAACATGGAAATAGACAAAGTTTTCTTTTTGTGTAAAGATTAAACATAGGATTTTTAGATAACAAAAATTGCCACAAAGCTATCTTCTTAGCTCTTTAGTTACCAATGATTTAATGTGTAGGTGTACCCCACTTTGAGAAGGTGCTACACACCTATTGTTTTGTTTCTAAGAAGGACTGAAGCTTCCACTTTTTGGCTTCTCTCTCTCTCTCTCTCTCTCTCTCTCTCTCTCTCTCTCTCTCTCTCTCTCTCTTTAAGCTTCATATGATCTGTGAGTTGTTTCTTGGGTATTCAGAGATCTCTGGGGTTAGTATCCAATTATCAGTGACTCCATATTATGTCTGTTCTTTTATGATTGGTTTACCTCACTCAGGATGATATTCTCTAGATACATCCATTTTTCTAGGAATTTCATAAAGTCAGTGTTTCTAATAGCTGAGTAGTACCCCATTGTGTAAATATAGTCCTTCATAAATATGTCCTTTATAAATAAAGGACATCTGTGTTCGTTCGAGTTTTTGGTTATTATAAATGAGGCTGCTATGAACATTTTGGGGCATGTGTCCTTATTGCAAGTTGTAGCATCTTTGGGGTTTATGCCAAGAAATGGAAGGACTGGGTCTTCTTTTTGTTGTTGCTTAATACAGGGTTTCTCTGTATAGCCTTGGCTGTCCTGGAACTTGCTCTGTAGACTAGATTGGCCACAAACTCAGAGATCCATCTTCCTGTCTCTGCCTCCTATATGCTTGTATCAAAGGCATATACCAGGCTTGCCCTGCAGAATTGGAATTCTTAATCCTCTTGCCTCAGCCTCTCAGTGTCAACAGGCATCTGTTGATGAAAGAACTTGCAGAAATCAATTATGTGGAAATGCTTTGTCTTTCCCACCACCCAGCGAAAATATTCTTTAACAGGTGATTAAGTTGAAATGGGACTATTAAGGTGTCCTCATAAGAAAGTCATGTGGTTTGCTAATTCTGTTCCTCTCATAATGACCTTGAAAGTCTTCACGGATAACCTCAATCAAGTCTACCTGCCTGAGAATGTTATCAATCATTCCAGAAGTAGGTCTGCTCCCACAAATCATTGCTCCATTCTGGGCATCTGGAGGGATTCCCAGGATCACGGTGATCCAGCAGGAGACCCTGGTTCTCTGATTCTGCTCTGGGTCTGTGTAGCTGTTCTGTAGTGATCCTCACCCAGAGGCCCTGCAGCTGCCTGTTCCAGCTTTCTGCTTAAGCTTGAGGACCTAGCTCCATTGGCCTGGCTCTTTAGCCCTAGCCCTCAGTCCCTAGGCTTCCAGCTGCCTACTACCCCTTCTGTTCCACAGGCCCTCCTGGAGTCTGTTGCTGACTGCTTTGCAGGCTCCCTGATCTAACTCTGCAACCCACCTTTTCAGTAAAGAAAAATGAGAAATTATTTAATAAAGATTTATTTTATTTATTTAAGTATATATGTAGATGTGTGCCAAGTGTGTGGCCAGATTTCCCTCGAGTTGAGGTTATAAACAATTTTGAGTGCTAGGAACCCACCTTGGTCCTCTGGCAAAGCAGAAAGTGCTCTTAAACACTGAACCATTACTCCAGATCTTGTAAATTTATTTATTTAGGGTACATACATGAATGTGTCTCTGTGTAACACTGGCTGTTCTGGAACTTGCTCTGTAGACCAGGCTGGCTTCAAACTAAGAGATCCTCCTGCTTCTGCCTTCTAAGTACCAGGATTAAACTTATGTGCCACCTGCCCAGTTTGAAAAGTGCCTTTTAATCCTCTAAATGGCTTCATGACAAATGAAGGAGATGCTCAGCCCAAGACTCTGTTCTTATCCTGGGCACTGATATCTCTTAGACAGAGAAGAGAAAGAAAGAAAAAAAAAGGCAGAGGGAAGGTTCTGCCTGTGCTGTAATCATGGATATTGAATTCTCACTGATAGTTGTATGGACAATTTAAAGACACAGACCTAAAATTAAAAGCTCTGTGTTCCAAAATAGGTGCTCAACAGAGGCTGGATGAAGGAAAGAATGAAAGGCCGAAGGCATTCAAAACTCTCCCTAAATATTGCCCTTACAGGCAGCGTTAGGGGCCTTAAACCTCAGGACCTCTAGCCCTCACTCTTGCTGACAGGGCTTCTGGTTATTGAAGTATGAACAAGGCACATCCTCACAGATTTGGCTAATGGGTTAAGTTCTGCAGGTTGGGATGTTTCTTACTGAATTTTTTTTTTGGCATAAAACTATATGAATATATTTTTGTCAGTAATTGATTTTGGATTTTTTTTTGTATATTCAGCGAAATCTTGGCTACCTGTGAAGATCAGTTCCCTCATCAACCTAGGCAACTGGATCTTTCTGATTCCAGGCAGTTAGAAGTTAAAACATCGATGATCTTAGGCTAGATGTTTTGTAGAGTTCTTTCCTAGCCCTGGGTCTAATACTGGCGCTGCAGAAGCCAGGTGTGGTGAGTCATGCTTAGTACCTCAGCACTAATAAAAGAGAATTGAGAGAATTGTAAATTCAAGGTGATCCCCAAATACACAGAGAGATTAAGGCCAGGCTGTACTCCTCAAGACCCTGTGTCAAAAAATGAAGTTAATACTTTCAAAAATACAGAAAAAGTATTGGAATGTTATTGTTTGCTGGTTTATGTGCTTGTGGGTGTTGGAGCCTTGTGTGGAGCTGGGGGAAAAAACAGTCTTGTTTGTTTTCTTTCTTTGGTTTATTTTTTTCAGGCAGGATGTCCCAGTGTAGCCCTGGCTGTCCTTGAACTCTGTAGAGGAGGCTGGCCTTGAACTCAGAGGTCTGCCAGCCTCTAACTCCAGAGTTCTGGGATTAAAGGCCTTTACCACCACAGCCAGCCTGAGGCAGTCTTTTGATTTGGTTTTGCCTTGCTTTGTTTGCTCTGTCAAACCCTAGATTTATCATGTCAATATAACTGACTAAATATGACAAGCTGAGAACCACTGCTTCTGACTTCCAGCTGCCTGTCCATGTGGTGTATCTACCTGAACTAAAATGAACCTGTTTTACCTCAGTGACAACAGGGAGGGTTGCTCCCAGGAGGGCATAGCCTGAGGAGGGCCCCTCTACTAGGTCTCTCTTATATCTGGGGACTAAGTTCTTCATCCCTTTCCTGAAACACACACTACTTCTTAGAAAGGTACTCAGTGATCTCAGTAAGAGACAGTGAGGTTTGTTCTTGAGTGAGAGAAATTTAATTCCAAGCATCTGGGTGGGATAGCTCAAGGTTGCCAATCAAAGCACCAGGGTTTGAGAGAAAGTGACCTAATAACCAACACATGCGTTTCTGAAAACTAGATCCTACCAATAAGGATATGAATTCTCGAGCACTCCCCCCATTTTGCCTTAATATCATTTGAGAAAGCATTTCATGTATCCCAGGCAAGTCTCAAAATCACAACATAGCTGAGGATGAACTTTAGCTTTAGATTCTCCTTCTTCTAGAAGATGTGCTCTGAAGTGCTCAGATGTCAAGAATTTGCCACCATACCTGGCTTTATATCTTGCTGGGGGATAAAAACCCAGAGCGCTGAGCATGTGCAAATCCTCCACCAACTGAGCCACATCCTAGCCTCCTTGAGTTAGTTATTGATCATCTTTGGGAAGCAAACCCTTGAACTATAATTGGAAAGTGTCCCTTTCAATGCTAAACTAAAACACAGCTATGCATGGCTTAGAGGTAAAATTGTCCCACCTGGGTAATTTTTGGAAAGGGGAGAACTCTGTGACCTAGACAGGGACAGACTTTTTAGGGAAGGAAATTAGGAAGAAAATGCATTTATCTGTTGAAGGCACAGTCAGTCATACAGTGAGGGGAGGGAGCAGGAGTGGGGACAAATGCTGTTGAGTTGAATTCCTGTTGCACAGGAAACCCCAGCACTGCATCGGGGACAGGGAGAGTGGGAAAATATTATATATTTAGCTGAGTGTGGTAGCACACACCTCTTACCTTACCCTTGGGATACAGAGGCAGGCAGATATATCTTAGAGTTTTGTCTACAGAGTGAATTCTAGGACAGCTGAGACTACTCAGGGAAACTGTGTCTTGAAAAACCAAACTAACCAAATAAACAAATTAGAAATAAGTAGAAGAAAAAATTAAAAAGCAGTTGTAGTTGAAATTTTTTGTATTGTTTTTGTTTTGAGACAAGATATCACTCTAAGTCCAGACTAGCCTGGTATTCACGTTGTAGCCCAGGCTAGCCATGATGATCCTCCTGCCTCAGCTCAAGTGCTGGGCTTACAGTGGAAGTATTACACTTAGATGTGTTTTCTTTCAAATCCTAGCTTTTCCCCAGCACTCCTCTTCCTCTGCCTCAGGGTTATGAAAGAAGGAAAAAGGCCCTGTAAAGCAGGGCCACACCCTTGGTCTTGGAGGGCTATCTGGGAGGCCCTCTGAAATAGTTTTAAAAACACTTCTTCCAGTTTTGCTGCCTTGTAAGGGTGTGGCAGGCCTGAAAGTCACACAATGCTCCTAAGACTAAGCCTGGAGCAGGCCATTTCAAGGCTCAGAAAGAAACAAATAGGTGTGAGAAGAGTGAAAGGTGTCAAAGGTGCTGTCACTCCGAGGTGTCCTAAAGACCTTGCCTTACCCTTTCTGACTGGGAGACTGGCATTTCCAGCAGCCACTACACCCGTCTTTCTTCCCTGTGAGGATTTGGCATAACACAGGCATCAGTAGTGTAACAGGGAACCACAAACACAATCCTAGAGGGATGTGGGGCAGGCAGGAGTTGTAACTGGCTGATCATCGTGGGGGATCCATACCAGCCTTGCTGAGAGCTAGAGGAAGCCTGTGGTCCTGAATACCCCACTCCCTTGAATGTTTCAGAAACTTTTGGGTAAAGAAGTTGGGGAGATCATCCCTCACCAACACACAGGACAATGTCCTGAGGAAAAAGGAGCTCAGGTCACCCAGCATGTGTCAGACTCTTCCTCTCAGTGTGAAATTCTTCCATGCCTCCAGGAAGGCTTCCCCCTCAGTAAATCAAAATTCAAGGCACACATTGGGAAACAGAGCTGAGTGAATCACTTGGGACTGAAAACCAGCATCCTAGGGATGGAGGCAGGCTGTGAGGCCTGGGGCCCAGGTGTCTTTCCAGGACTAAGTACAGGGTCTGAGGCAGCAGGGGCGAAGCCCCAAATGAGGTGATTTAGGAAAGGGCCTCACAGTCTCTATGCTACTTCTGAGGCAAGGAGATGCCAACAAGGAAAAGGAAAAGAATTGGGATTTGCCTTTCATGCGTACATACTTTTTGTACATATTTATGGGGACGGCACACACACAGAGTCAGTCCCACTGAGAGGACCTCCCTTAGGACTGATGTACCATTTCCATCTCCTCACACCTTATTTTGTTTACTTATCTTTTTTTCATTTTGGGGTGTTTTTTTTTAGCTTAGGCTGGTGTTAAATTAGTTATGTGGCTGAGGGTGATTTTGGACTCCTGCTACTTCTGGCCACCCACCTTTTAAAGGCTGGGGATACCTGCTATGAGTCCAGTTCCAGTTTGGTTACTTATGCATCCGTTTGTTTGCATAACAGCAATTTCTCAACAACTGTGTGATGGTCCCAAACCATTTTCTACTTTTTATTTTGAGACAACAAATGTGTACCACCAGTCACCAAGCCTGGAGATTAAACTTCTTTCTTTCTTTTTAATAGAGGTTATAACTCACCATAAAGGATTACATATTAAACTTTCATGCCTCTGCAGTCTACTCAAAGGAAGTGAGCTGGTAGGACCTCTACATGCTCAGAGATAAAGCTAGGATTGGATTTTCAGGTCAAAGACCCCCCTAATTCCTCGTCTCAGTGTTCATACAGAATGGAGTGTGGAAAGTGAAAGCCCTGATGCCACACACTCAGCCTTTTAAGCACAGACAATTCTTTTGACACAAATCACATGGGAGAAAGCCTGAGATCAGCTCATGGTGTAGAAGGGACCTGGAACCAATTCAGCTGCCCAGCACCATTAAGAAAGAGATGCTGTGTTCACTCACAAGCTGGCAACTTGTGAGCCTTCACTGCAACAGCTAAAGACTGGGAGGGAAGAGCTGGATGCTGGCAGAAAGGGCAAAGCAGTATGCTCTCACCAAGAAGGCTTTGGTTCCTCAGAGAAAATGAAGAGATAAAGGTCCTGAGGCCTCTGTCCCTATAAACCTCTGTCCCTGATGGAGCAAGGAAGATGACTTAGTTAAGGTTTCAACAAAGCAGCTAAGCAATCTGATGGGTACCTGCTCCTGGTGTTCTGTCTACCTCAGATCCTGAAATAGAACTATCATCTGAGCCCAGGAGTTGAAGGCCAGCCTGAGCAACATAGTGAGACCCTGTTTCAAAGAAAAATAAGTCTCGTGTCTGTGTATATGCATGTTACTCTCTCTCTCTCTCTCTCTCTCTCTCTCTCTCTCTCTCTGTGTGTGTGTGTGTGTGTGTGTGTGTGTGTGTGTGTGTGTGTGTGTGTGTGTGTGTGTGTTACTGAGGATTTCAACCTGGGCCAGGCAAACATTCTACAGGTTCCCAATTCTCTCTCTTTTCAAATTTACTTCTAAGTTATGTATACATGTGTGTGTAGGGGATGTACACTTGTGAGTTCATCTATCCAAAGAATCCAGGAGGAGTTGTAACCATGGGAGTTGGAGTTACAAGCAGTTGCAGGATAACCAGTGTGGGTGCTGAGAACAGACCTCAGGCCTGCAAGTGCTAAAGTACTCCTCACCACTATACCATTGCCTTGGGCCCCAGAGGACAACTTTCAAGAGGAGGCTCTTACATTCTACCATGAGCCATATGGATTAAACTCAGATTGATAACTTGTTTGTAAGGCAATTACTGAACCACTTCATCAGTCCAGAAATAACCATTACGGAGGGTGATATGACTCAGTAGTTAAAGAAACTGAATTTGACCCCAGAGAGGTGGCTCAGTGGCTAAAGGTTCTCCTCCTCTTGCTGCTGCTTCTTCTTCTTCAGACTGATTATATATAAATACACTGCCACTGTCTTTAGACACACCAGAAGTGGTATCAGATCTCATTACAGAAGGTTGTGAGCCACCATGTGGATGCTTGGAATTGAAATCAGGACTTCTGTAAGAACAGTCAGTGCTCTAACCACTGAGCCATCTCTCAAGCCTATGCTGCTTCCTTGACGCCTGTAGGAAGACCTGAAGTCCATCCCTAAGACCCTCATGGTGGAAGGAGAGAACCAGTTTCTACAAGCTGTCCTCTGATCACCACTTGTGTGCTATGGCACTCACACACCCCTTACACACAAAACAAACACATAAATGTGTAATAATTAAAGCTGGATTGTGGTGGTGCACATTGTTAAATCTCAGTACTGGGGAGATCGAGGACGACAGACCTCTGTGAATTCAAAGCCAGCCTGATCTACAGAGTTTCAGGATAGCCAGGTTTAAACAGAGAATCCCTGTCTCAAAAAAAAAAGTAATGAATAAAAAGAAACAACGAGCATACCATACCTCTATTAGGAGTTTGCTATAACTTGTTTGGATGTTTCCTGGAAATGCAGTCATACATTGTGAACTGTTTATGACTGGCTTCTTTCACTTCATGCAATGTTTTTAGTGGTCACGTATGATATAGCATGTGCGTGTGCTTTTCCTTTTCATCACTCAGTCACACTACAGTGTATGGACATCCCACATTTATTTCATTTATCCATTTATTTGGACAGTTTCTACTCCATGGGTATTCTGAATGGCCTGCATACTCTCATGCTGCTTTGTACACATGTGCAAGTTACTGCATGGCAGCGTGGAATTTCTCAGTGACTAAAAGCATTTATTAACTTCCTGTTGTGCATATGTCATGGTGTTAAAGGAAAGTTGGATGGAATTTCTCAGTGACTAACAAGCATTTATTAACTTCCTGTTGTGCATATGTCATGGTGTTAAAGGAAAGTTGGATGGAATTTCTCAGTTACTAACAAGCATTTATTAACTTCCTGTTGTGCATATGTCATGGTGTTAAAGGAAAGTTGGAGAGATGTGGGAAGGCAAAGACCAAAAGGATACATTGTATAAATTGTAATTACTATCCTATGACTAGTTGGGGATATCAGACTGCATTTTTGAGAAATATTTACATGCGTGACAACCATTCACTTGTGAGTGCTGACTTAGTCCAAGTCACAGAGGCCCAGACTTCCTGTGCAAATGAAACTGAAGGAGGCCACACAGCTAATGAGGGAGTTAAGTCCAGACTGGTCTTCTTTGTCCCAAAGGCTCAGACTTTCCTGAGACCTGTAGCTCAAATTGACCTGGATTTGTTTTTTAATACACTTCTTTTTTTCTAGATTTATTTATTTTATGCATGTGAGTACACTGTATCTCTCAGACACACCAGAAGAGGACATTGATTCCATTACAGATGGTTGTGAGCAGTCAGTGCTCTTAACTGCTGACATCTCTCCAGCCCCTTGACCTAGATTTTATCATGTAGTTGGGGGTTGACATCAAAATAACCTATTAAACTAACTATACATAAGTTAAACAAGAAACAACAATAATAGAATAAGAAATAGAAGAAACAAAAATAAAACTTGGGGAAAAACACACTCACACACACACATACACACCTGCATGAGTGTAGGTAAGTAAGTGATATAAAATGTTAACAGTTGATATATCTGGATGGGTGTATTTTATTTGGGGATCAGTGTATTAGCCTCTTGGTAATAAAGTATATACAAATGCAGTTTTAAACTAAATATTTTATTTAGATGAGACAGTGGGTGAACACATGGCACTAACATGAGGGTGTGTATTGGATCCTAGCACTTAAGTTAGCCTACAGGGGTTTCTCAGAGGGACCTAGAAATGCTTTACATCTTCAACTGAGCCATTACCTGTGGAGGGTGTGTGAAAGGACTGCTTGATACCCTGGTTCTCTCCTTCTCTTTCTCTCTCTGTTCACACATGTTCCTAGCTGCATCCTCCCAGTTTCATCCTCAGTCCCCACTTCTCTGTCCCCAAGACTCTGCTCCCATCTGTCTACCTGTACCCATTCCCCAGGCCCTCATTTCTCTCCCTTTCCACAACAAACCTCCTTTATACCAGATCCATTGCATAGAGTGATTTCTCAGGGGAACACTTTGGCATGGGTGCCCAGATAACCCTCTAACCTCTGCACATGGACAATCTATTTCATAACAACCTGTGTAAAAAGTGGGCATGGCCTCCTGGTACCGCAGTGCTATGCTAGGCCAGGAATGAGGATTCCTGACATTTGCTGGTTAATCTAGCCCCCCAAAGAACAAGCTCTAGGCTCAGTGAGAGACTTGTTGAGGAGAGTGATGGGGAAGGTGGTAGGGTTATATGTATTATGGGCACATAAACATGACATGCATTTGGCTTTCTTGTATTTGTGGGCTCTGAATTAATAATTTAGGAACCATTGGCTTTACTTATTTTATGGTTATGAATATACTGAGTTGTCTTCAGACACATTAGATGAAGACATTGTGTCTCCCTATGGATAGATCTTCTGGGCTTCTCCAAGGGCTGCCTTTACTTTTCCAGCTCTGCCCTCTGTAGCACATCATCCTCAGGTTGATCCACTATACCTTTGATGTTGCTCCTGGTGATCATCCCATGGTACTGGCATCTCTAATATACTGGGGTCCTCCGTTGCAATTAGGCTTCACCAATAGCTTCTCACAGGCTCCCTTCATGGTGCCAAGCCTCACTCTAATACTTTGCATGATCTCTTCAATCTTAGATTGTCAACTACAACTGTGGCTGCACTTTTACCAATGGCCTTCCATGGACTCTCACAGTGTCAAGCCTCAGCTGTTCTTCATGACACTTTCAGGCCTTCAAAACCAGTACCAGCTGGGTGATTCTTACATATTACCAAGTACAGCTGCAGCATGAGGTACAACCTTGGCTATCTCCAGAACACAGTTTTTTGTGCTCTCAGAAAACTCTTCCCAGAAGATTTCACCTCAGTGATGCTGGTCTCTTCTTAATCATCGCTTCTTAGCTCCAGCTAACCAGACAGTTGTCCGTGTAGTCTCCTTCTTCTCCTGAATAGAAAGCCAGAGCCAAATGACCAAAGCTGCCAAGTTCTGCTGCTTGCACAACTGGAACATGGCCCCCGTGTTCTATTACATTATCACTAGATTCCTCTTTTCTAATTTCTTCACTGCCTAAGTTTGTCTGTCCTGGATCTTTCTCTGTAAATTGACCTTGAATTTAGAGATCTGTATGCCAATCTAGAGTAATGGTTGTAAAACACTTGGATTAATCTGTCAGAGATTGCATTGGCATTACTGCCTGCATGTTGGGCACTGCATAAAGCCAGTCGGTCTGCTCTCTTATGGCTGATGTGCTTAACAGGAAGTAAGATTAATTAATGGTGACATGCCTCTACTCACAGCACTGGGAATGCAGAGATGGGAGAATCATGAGTTTGAGGCCAGATTTACAAAGGGAAACTCTTATTTAAAAATATAAAGTAGTCTCACACAAAGAAGCTGGGAGACTAGGGTTGGGTATTGTGTGTCTGTAATCATGCTACTTGGAGCTGAATTAGGAGGATGGATAGTTCAAGGACAGCAGGGGCTGCTTGGTGAGTCCCATGCCAAGCTGGGCTGTGTATAAAGAAAAGAGGGAATAGGAGATTAATTAGAAGTTAGGTAATAGTTATTGAAATTTAGATTTCTTTTTAATCCGTAAAGGTAATTTGTACCTTTAACTGAGGTACTTGGAAGGTTCCTGACTTCCTAATGAGTTTGATATGACCTGGAACACATGAAACCTGTTTCCAAAAAATTTTTTTTAAGTAAAATGGGTGGTCTCTTGTAGTACATTCCTTTTATCCCGGTTCTTGAAAGGCAGAGGCCAGCAGATCACAAGGTAACATGATCTTCATAGGAGCTTCAGACCAGCCAGGTCTATGTGGTAAGACCCTGTTTCTTAGTGAAATGATCTTGTAGCCACATTGTAGCTTCTTAATGTTTGTGTCCTGTTTAGTCAACTGCTCAGTCTGTTCAGTCTGTCACCTCTCCAACCGCTCTAATTGGTTGAGGTTTTGAATGTTTCACTGTTGCTTTTAGTGTTTGACCCTGTCCTCCCTACTCTGCACATAGTTGGTTTTCCTCTGTGAAGTACACTGGCATGGAAATACTGCATCTAGTACCTGAAGGCCCCACCCCACCATCTGTTCTTGCCCAGCCCATTCTTACTTTCTAGCATGCCACCATCAAAGTTATGCTCTGTTTTATTTTATTGTTTTTGTTTCTGTGGGACTGGTTTTGGGCTCACTATGTAGCTGAAGATGGCCTTACACCCAATTCCTTCGCACCTGCATCTCCCAATGCTGGGTTTATAAGTGGACCTACCACTTCTGTCTTAAGTGGGTTTATAAGTGGACCTACTACTTCTGTCTTAAATCTCCATTTCTAATATTTGCTCCTACATCTCTGTCCAAATAACATTGCTCTCAGAGACATTGTGGTCTCAGACTGTATCTTCCAAGACCACAGGTCTCAGGAATTAAACTCAAGGCCATCAGGCTGATAGCTGCGACCATTAACTGAAAAGCCAGCTTGCTGACCTTAGAACAATTCTGACTCCAAATTTTAGTTGTATATTTGCTTTTACTATATGGAAGAGGGGGGCGTTAGAGTTTGGTCTTTGAAACAAGGTCTCACACTTTACTTAAGGCTTTTCTTCTGAAGCTCACACTTAGCCCAGGCTAGTCTCAAACTTTTGTCTATTCTCTCACCTTGCCTTCTGGAGTAAAAGGGTTACAGGCATTAGTCATCATACCTGGACTGAATTTTCTATGTAACATGTCCTATGTTCCTCTACTACACTTCCAGACTGTCTTGTATGCAGACACTGTTTAAGAGACATTTTTGTTTGGCATATGGTGCTTATATAGAAGATGGGTAGAATTTTAATAAACAGGTTCTGATTGGAGGTTCTGTGATCTTTGTGGATTTTATATGTCCACACTGAATTCCTCACAGACCGGCTTAAGGAGTCCCTCTTATCTCACTCAGAAAGCTTAAAACCAGTGTTGGGGAGACACAGAATACAAAATTGGTTGGCCTTTAGAGATGACACATATCTATTCATTTGTTCATTATCCTGTAGTGTTTCCTCCCAGATCCAGAGAAACATGACTTGCCCTAGTTGTTTACATTATGAATTTCAATTTCTGTTTGAGTGCATGCATGTGTGTGTGCTATGAGGCTAGCCTTGAGAGCTTATACCTTCCAAGTGGTGCTTCATAGGTGTCTAACTTTATAGTAGCCTCAATTCCTAAACTCTTAATGCTAAGATCAACTATTATACTCATTGAAGCTATAGTACTTTAATGATTGTTTCAGACTAAATAATAGAATGGTATCATGAATTGTAGTTACATTAATATCATAAATAAAGAAAGAAGGTAAAATAAGGGTTCTAGGAAGGTGGCTCAGCAGTTAAAAGAGGACTAACTGTTCTTCTGGAGAGCAATGGGGTTGGATTCTAGCACGTACACAGCTACTCAAAACCAGCTCCAGTTCCAGAGGGGTTGACCTCCATGGACACTGCACACAGATAGTGCAGACATACACACAGGCAAAATACAAACATACATACATACATGCATACATAATGTGTGTGTGTATGTGGTGTGTGTGTGTGTGTGTGTGTGTGTGTAAAATGAGTGGACCTAGTTTTCTTTCCCAGAACCTTTAGAAGGTCACTTATAATACCTGTAACCACTCAGTTCCCTTGATTCAGGACCAGTTTTGTTTTTGTAGGTGTCTTGAGTACCTACACACATCTTAATGTTAGGAAGCAAATCCTAGATACCATAGTTCAAAACATAGAGTTGAGAGCTACGCAGTGTTTGCAGCTTTCCTCTTCTGTTACTTTAAAGGAGAGTTGGAAGCAGCCTGGTGTGAATGTGGAAAGAAGCAGCCATGAATCAGCCTCTAGACAAAAGCACACTCTTCACCCTGGTGTATCCCTAGGATGCAGCTCTCAAGGCTACTTCCGTGGCAAAGCATTAGCAAGCTCAGGACCCAGTGATGTCTTTAACCCGGTAATATCCTGTGGAACAGGCCTAGTTCTCGCTTTTTGGAAACGTTCTGAACTATATAAAAATCACTTCAAATTCTGAAATACCCTTTGCCAAGAATGTCAGTTGTCTCTTAACAGTTTGGAATTCTCCATTAAATATTAGATTGTTTGATTGTATTGCCACTTGGGGAAATAAGATGGTTGGGGACTGGTGTTCAAGAGTGAACTAGACTTGATTTCTTCAGTGCTAATCATTGTTCTTGTGAAAACAGAATCCTTAAGGTAAAATGCTTAGTAGGTAAGATCTAGTATTTTGTGACTAACTTAGAAATGAATATAATGTGATTTTTAAATCAGCAGTATCCAAAGAATTTGCAAATATTTTTTAATTAAGTAAAAAAAAAAATCTTTTCTAACGCCCCCCCCAGATGATTAAAGAATCTTCAGAGTTTCCATGAGTCCTAGCCTACACAACCCATTTCAGCAGATGGTGGTTTTGTTATTTTAACTGGCCTTTTGTTGCACACACACACACACACACACACACACACACATACACACACACACACACACACACACACATACACACACACACACACACATACACACACACACACACACACACACACACACATTCTTGTCCCTTGACTTAGGAGCAGAGAGGAAAGAGAGACTTGTGTCCTCTGCTGCAAGTCCACACTGTGAGTAGCCATGTGACTTCGACTTCACCATTCAGGGGGGCAGAGGGCTTATTTCAGTGTAGCAGTGTTTGTCTTTAAACTAAACTATTTTAATTCCTTTTTTTTTTTGCTCTGATTCAGTGTCTGTAAAGTCTCACCACAGCAATAATTTAGCAGTTCTTTACTACAGACTTGTATTTTTTATATACTTTTAATTCATTTGGCCTTTAGATTGTCATACACAGTGGATTCTGCTGAGGATTCAGTGTATAATTAGAGACATTGTATCTGCATGTGGGTTATAGTAAAGTCAGAGGGACGTTGATCTATCTTGTTTAAACACGATTTAGGAAAGAGAATCATTGTCAAGTAGACGCAGGCAGATTAATTCCTAAGCAAACCAGGAAAGAGTTTTGCTGTTTTATTGCAGCCTTTTGATTTAGGACAGAAAAGATGCCTTTAATTGACACCCACAAGTATAAGTCATAATTTGTAAATATTTAAGATTCCTTCTCTGGCTGGGAGGCTGTAATGCTTGGCATTGAGCCCTTGTTACAAGCTTTTTCATAGCCCCAACTCCTGTCCTCTCTCTTCACAAGTATAGTGTTATCCTCTCTTATGTGACTACCACTGCTAACCCTTTTGCTAAAGGGTTAATGAATATTAAGCAAGTTTGTGGTATTTGCATGTTAACACAGTACAGACAGAGTTATGAACACCTGTTGGCATGTGTTTGGGAGGAACTCTAACTACATAGGACATGCATGGGTGCAGATTGAAGCCATCAATTTTTCTTTCTCTAAATTTATTTGGTGTTTTGACAGGCATGTGTGGGTGCGTGCATGCATGAGTGTGTGTTGCCCAAGGAGGCTAGAATGGAGAACCAGGAGCTAGAAGCCCCTGGAACTGGAGTTATAGATGCTGTGAGCCCTAAGAATGGAGTCAGTTCTTCATCTCTTCTGCAGGTCAGACCCCAGCCTTACCAGTAGTAACTGGCTTTAAGGACAAGCAAAGCTGTGTGTGGTGCCTTTAATTCCAGCACTAGGGCAGTAGCCCCAAAAGGGTCTCTGAATTCAAGGCCTACCTGGTTTACATACAGGGAGTTTCAGGAGATCCAGGGCTACATAGTGAGACCCTGTCTCAAAGGATGCAAAACAAAAAAAAAAACTTATTTGATGTAAGATTTGAGTAGTAAGTTTGGTTCCAGGTTTGGATGGTGGTGGTAGTCTTGTTCTCCACATGTGAGTCTTTGCCTTTTCATCTATCACTTAGTAGCAGTAGAGTAGTTCTATATACTTTATGTTTTGCCAGAATTATATCAAGTTTGGTAGCACTGGCATGTATTGGATATCACCTATAGCTCTTTGATGTGCTATAAGCCTGTGTAATTTCCTTTACCTTCTACCTCAGCACTTAAAACAAACATGAGGTTACAATCCTAGGAGGACTCAATGAATTTGTTGTCAAGTTTTATGGACCACAAGGAAGTAAGAACCTGTGTGGGTATGTGTTCTTTTCTTTTTATAATCTTTACTAGACAGTTGAACTGTTAACAGGCACATGGCTTTGGAAAGTAAGTCTTAACTAAATACTAGAACAGGTGAGTGAAGAGATCTGTGTCATTCATGCACTTACCTTTTCCACATGTTCTCAGTTCTATCGAGGATGGACACATCCATATACCCGGGTAATGTATTTCTTGTTCTGTTTTTGTTTGGGGGATTGGTTAAGGTAGGAGAAAAAGGAACATGCCTATCTCTTTACAAACTAATGAGTAGTGTTCAACAGGATCTAGCAAGAACGAAGGAATATTGGCTTAACTTTGTATATTTTAAAAGAAAATACATGTTTTTTGTTTATTTCTATTTTTCTTGTACTGATTGACCTCGGGTTTTGTGCATGCAATGTAAGTGCTCTGTCACTGACTTACAGTCCCTTGTCACCCCACCCCTCTCCCTCTCTTACTTTTTAAGTTTTAAAAACTAATTTTAAATGTATGCGCATTTTACATATGTATGTGTATACTTGTATAACATGTGTGTACCTAAGATCCTTTAGAGGAAAGAAAAAGGGTCAGATCCTCTGGGGCTGGAGTTAGATGTTGCAAGACATGATTTGAGCATTGAGTGTTTCCTCTGGCTCCTGCCAGAACTGCAAGTGTTCTTATCTACTGAGAAGTTCCCTTTTATTAAGATTTATTTTTGCTTATGTATGTGTGTGTGTGTGTGTGTGTGTGTGTGTGTGTGTGCGCACGTGCATGTATGGAAGGGCATAGGTATGTGTACATGAGGCTCAAGACTGACTCCAGGAGAATCTTTCTCTTTCTCTTGCTGTCTGAGGAAAACTCTTTCTCATCCAGCTAGTCTGACAGGACAGCTTGCTCTTGGACCTCCTATCTCAGATAGAGAATTCTCAGGTACAGAATGTAATACATAGGTATACACACATATTTACATACACACTGTTAGAAATGTCTGCAATTATACTCAGCTTCATGGCTAAGTTTTAGGAGAGTCTCTACACGCAACTCTATATATTTGACTCTTCTTTGTTTTGTATTTTTTTTTATATTACCAGTTTCCAACTAGTTATCCCAAGAGGAGTATAAAGCATAAATTTCAGATCTGTTATTTATTTTGACTCCCCATACCTTCAGCAGAATTATCTACAAAATAATTTCCTGGAGAACACTAAATGCAATCAATTATCTTTTGCAGTCTGTTCATGCTAGAAACCCTGGGCCTGTCTTGAGTCCAATGAGTTAACAATTCACTACTAGTTCTGTGAGGACATGGCTCAATATAATACCATCCTTTCATCCTGCTTCTATCCTGGGTGGCTGCTTCATTTGTTTATCTTAAGCCATTTATATCAAGAGAAATCAGAACATGGTTGGAACGGGTCTTCCAAATTTTCTGGAAGGAGAGGCTAGACTCACTGAAAAACCTCAGGTTTTTTTTCTTCTGGGGTTTTATTGTTTACAGAACGTTTGTTGTATTGAGAGAAAAATAGCCAAAGCATCTTTGACAGAAAGTTCTGCAGCAGACAACACCACCTGAAACGTAAATGTGGGGTCCTCTTCTCAAAGTGATCCTCTGGGAGCATGGTTTTCCATTGCATTCTCCTCCACTCCCATTCTGGACCACGATGACCCTAAAGCCAGCCCGTCTTCTCCCTCAAAAGGAAACTTACACTCGTTTACTTTGAGCATCTCCACATTTGAATGACCTACATAAAAACTCAAAAGAAGCCATGAACCTCATTCTCCCCTTGTTCACTAACTCAGCAAAGGGTTTTGGAGGGTGCTTTTGAGACAGGGTAGGCTTAGATTCCTGGCTATCCTCCTGCCTTCGACTCCTCTGTGAAGGGACTGCAGGTGAGCCACGTCTCCCTGGCAAGACCATTGCATGTTATGATTCACCTTTGGACGAATCAAACCAACATAATCTTGTTACCCTTAGGTAGAGAGAAGCAGGTGTGGGGCTGTCTGTGCAAAAAGTAGAATCTGACCAGGAAAGGGACTATAAATGTACAGTCCAGTCACTCAGGAACTTAATGCAGGTACAAGAAACTTATGTCAAAGTGGCCACAAGATTCTTACCAGGAGATGGACGAATATATCTCCATGTTTACTGCTAGAAACCAAAGCTTTGTAAGAAATCTTGAATTTATGGGGACAGTGGGAAAGTGTGTTCCTGATTGTTATTTCCAGATCTCTTTCCTGAAATGCAGGAGAATAAGTCCCCTGGGGTTTGGTGACCCCACTTCTGAGGTGTTTTATTTCAAATCATTTTTTAATGCATGCTGACTTTACCTTCCCTTTTCCTCCCTAAGAAAAAAAGACTTGTTGGTACTCCAAAAAAAACAAAAAACAAAAAACAAAACAAAAAACAACAACAACAACAAAAAAAACCAGAGGTGTTTCTAGAAATACTTTTTAAAAGTGTCAATCAGAGGGCACAGAACAGAGCCCGGCCCATCTGCCACGCAGACCGCCAACTCCTAAGGATTGAAAAACTGGTGAGTAGGAGATCTGGGCAGCCAGGGAGCAGAGAGAGCTCTGCAGAGTGTGCGCATGGGGCACACCCTCCGACCTACCTGATCCAGGGACCAGGAGCAGAACTTTGGAGCTTCTGTTTCCACCCAGTAGTGACTTCAGGGTGCAGAGCAGAGCCCGGCGCATCTGACACGTGGACCGACAGCTCCTGAGGGTTGAAAAACTGGGACCAGCCACAGAACTTTGGAACTTCTGTTTCCACCTGGTGGCGACCTCAGGGTGCAGAACAGAGCCCTGCCCATCTGACACGTGGACCGCCAGCTCCTAAGGGTTGAAAAACTGGTGAGTAGGAGATCTGGGCAGCCAGGAAGCAGAGAGAGCTCTGCGGAGTGCTCACAGAAAGCACACGCCCCCCACCCCGCTCTCCATGATCCAGGGACCAGGAACAGAAGTTTGAAACTTCTGTTCCCACCAGGCGACTCTGAGGCATAGAACAGGGCTTGGCCCATCTGCCACCTGCACTAGTGGAGATCCAGGGACACAGACAAGATACAAGGGAAAGGCGAGAACACATCACTGACAACAAAATGGCAAGAGGAAAGCGAAAGAGTATATCCCAAGGAAACCAAGACAACCTGGCTACACCAGAACCCAGCTCTCCCATAACAGCAAACATCGGAATTCCAAACACTCCAGAAAAGGAAGACACAGACCTGAAATCATACCTCAAGATGCTGATAGAGATACTTGAACAAAAACGGGAGGAAAAGCAAAAAGATTCAGAAGCTTTTAAAGAGGAAACAAGAAAAACACTCAAAGAACTCAAAGAACTAGAGGAAAACAGAACCAAATAAATGAAGAAATGGAAGAGGGAAATTAAAACAGAAATTGACACAATAAAGAAAACACTAAAAGAGATAACTCTACAGGCAGAACACCTAAAATAAAAAATAAGGAGTCACAGAAGCAAGCATTTCCAATATATTACAAGATTTTCGAAGAGAGAATCTCGGGGGAAGAAAACAATATTGTAAACATAGACAAAACATCCAGAGAAGATGCAAAAAACAAAAAGCTCCTAACCCAAAATGTCCAGGAAATCCAAGACACAATGAGAAGAACCAACCTAAGGATAATAGGAATAGAAGAGGGAGAAGAGTATCAACTAAGAGGCACAGTAAATATCTTCAGCAAAATCGTAGAAGAAAACTTCCCTACCCTCAAGAATGAGATGATTACGAGCATAAAAGAAGCCTTCAGAACTCCAAATAGGTTGGACCAGAAAAGAAATACCTCCCGACATATAATAGTAAAAACATCAAGTGCCCAAAGTAAAGAAAGAATATTAAAAGCAGTAAGGGAAAAAGGTCAGGTAACATATAAAGGCAGACCAATCAGACTCACACCCGATTTCTCAACAGAGACTATGAAAGCTAGAAGAGCCTGGACAGACATCATGCACTCCTTAAGAGAGCACAAGTGCCAGCCCAAACTGCTATACCCAGCAAAATTATCAATCACTATCGATGGAGAGATGAAGATTTTTCAAGACAAATCAAAATTTATACAATATCTGACCACAAACCCAGCACTACAACGAATTATAGGTGGAAAACCCAATACAATGAGGGAAAATACAGCCTAGTAAAAACAAGAAAACTCCTAAACAAGAAAACTAAAAAAAGAAAAAAACACAGACACAACTCAACCCACAAAAGCAATAATGGCAGGAAACAGAAACAACTATTCCTTGATATCTAATGACAAAAATGGACTCAACTCCCCAATAAAGAGACATAGGCTATCATACTGGATACATAAACAAAATCCAGCCTTTTGCTGCATACAGGAAACTCATCTCAGAGACAAAGACAGACACTATCTCAGAGTAAAAGGGTGGGAAAAAAACTTCCAAGCAAACAGCTCCAAGAAGCAAGCTGGAGTGGCTATTCTAATATCGAATAAAGTAAATTTCCAACCAAAAGTTATCAAAAAAGATAAAGAAGGACACTTTTTACTCATTACCGGGGAAATCTCTCAGGAGGAACTCTCAATCCTTAACATATATGCTCCAACAACAGCCCTAACAACGGCCCTAACAACGGCCCTAACAACAGCCCTAACAACGGCCCTAACAACGGCCCTAACAAGGGCCCTAACAACGGCCCTAACAACGGCCCTGACAACGGCCCTAACAACGGGCCTAGCAACGGCCCTAACAACGGCCCTAGCAACGGCCCTAACAACGGCCCTAGCAACGGCCCTAGCAACGGCCCTAACAACGGCCCTAGCAACGGCCCTAACAGCGGCCCTAGCAAAGGCCCTAACAACGGCCCTAGCAACGGCCCTGACAACGGCCCTAACTACGGCCCTAGCAACGGCCCTAGCAACGGCCCTAGCAACGTTCCTAGCAACGGCCCTAACTACGGCCCTAACAACGGCACTAGCAACGTCCCTAGCAACGGCCCTAGCAACGGCCCTAACAACGGCACTAGCAACGGGCCTAACAACGGCCCTAACAACGGCCCTAGCAACGGCCCTAACAACGGCCCTAACAACGGCCCTGACAACGGCCCTAACAACGGCCCTAGCAACGGCCTTAGCAACGGCCCTAGCAACGGCCCTAACAACGGCCCTAGCAACGTCCCAACAAGAGCCCTAACGAGGGCCCTAACAACGGCCCTAACAACGGCCCTAGCAACGGCCCTAGCAACGGCACTAGCAACGGCCCTAGAAACGGCCCTAGCAACGGCCCTAGCAACGGCCCTAGCAGCGGCCCTAGCAACGGCCCTAGCAGCGGCCCTAACAACGGCCCTAACAACGGCCCTAGCAACGGCCCTAACAACGGCCCTAGCAACGGCCCTAACAACGGCCCTAGCAACGGCCCTAACAACGGCCCTAGCAACGGCCCTAACAACGGCCCTAGGAACGGCCCTAACAACGGCCCTAGCAACGGCCCTAGCAATGGCCCTAGCAACGGCCCTAGCAACGGCCCTAACAAAGGCACTAGCAACGGCCCAAACAAGGGCCCTAGCAACGGCCCTAACAACGGCCCTAGCAACGGCCCTAATAACTGAAACAATCCTAAACCCTAAACCTTAAACCATAAACCCTAAATTTTAAACCATAAATCTAAGAATAACCATAACACTAACCCTAACCCTAACCTTAACCCCATAACCCTAACCCTAACCCTCACCCTAACCCTAACACTAACCCTAACCCTACCCTTAACCCTAACCCTAACACTAACCCTAACCATAATCCTAACCCTAACCCTAACCCTAACCCTAACCCCTAACCCTAACTCTAACCCTAACCCTAACCTTACCCTAAACCTAACCCTAACCCTAACCCTAACCCTAATCCTAACCCTAAACTTAACCCTAACACTAACCTTAACCCTAACCCTAACCCTAACCCCTAAACCTTACCCTAACCCTAACCCTAACCCTAACCCTAAACCTAACCCTAACCCTAACCCTAACCGTAACCCTAACCCTAACCCTAACCCTAACCCTAACCTTAACCCTAATCTTAACCCTAATCGTAACCATAACACTAAACTCTAAACCCTAAACGTAATCCACCCTAAACCTTAAACAATCCTAAACCATAAACCGTAGACCCTAAACCCTAAATCTAACAATAAACCTAAACCTAATCCTAACCCTAACCCTAACCCTAACCCTAACCCTAACCCTAACCCTAACCCTAACACTAACCCTAATCCTAACACTAACCATAACCCTAACCCTAACCCTAACCCTAACCATAACCCTAACCCTAACCCTAAACCTAAACCTAACCCTAACCCCAACCCTAACCTTAACCCCATAACCCTAACCCTAACCTTAAGCCTAACATAACCCCATAACCCTAACTCTAACCCTAACTCTAACTCTAATGCTAACCCTAACCCTATACCTAACCCTAACCCTAACCCCTTAACCTTAATCCCTAAATCCTAAACCCTGAACAACCATAAATCCTAAACCCTGAACAACCCTAAATCATAAACCCTGAATAACCCTAAACACTAACCTCTAAACAACCCTAAACAACCCTAATCACTAAACCATAAACAAACCTAAACACTAAACTTTAAACAACCCTATACCCTAAACCTTAAACACTAAACCCTAAATAACCCTAAACCCTAAACCATTAACACTATACCCTAAACAACACTAAACACTAAACCCAAAACAACCCTAAAACCTAAACCTTAAACACTAAACCTTAAACAACCCTAAACCCTAAACACTAAACCCTAAACAACCCTAAACTTTTAACCTTAAACACTATACCCTAAACAACCCTAAACCTTAAACTATCCTAAACTCTAAACCCTAAACCCTTAACCTAAACCACACTAAATCTTAAACAATCATAAACCCTAAACCTTAAACCCTAAACACTAAACCCTATACCCTAAACCTAACAATAACCATAACCCTAACACTAACCCCCAATCCTTACCCTAACTTTAACCCTAACCCTAATCCTAACCCTAACCCTAACCCTAACCCTAAACCTAACCCTAAACCTAATCCTA